>NC_090879.1:9055659-9088159 GCF_036669935.1 Montipora foliosa
TTATCGCTAGCAGTTGTAAATTTTACGGTTTCTTACTGAACCAGATGATGTTAATTAAACACAGAGTATTAAGTCAAATACACTGAATGACTAAGGCCCAAATTTGGTAGAAGACACTGCGGGTTTACACAGAAAATATCGAACTTAGTTTTGATCTCGAATTTATTGTACGGGTCGAAAATTTATTCTAAGCACGAGTAGTCATAACGCACGAGTAATCTATTCGCATGCAGTAAGTTCATAACACAAAGGAAATGATTACAAAAGTAATTTCAATGAGTAATACATTACTATGGGATTGTTTCCGTTTCTTGCATCAGTGCTTTCGATTGTTTCAATAACAATGGAATTAAATGGGCTGACGAGGCAGTTTGACGTGAAACTCTCCCTTTAAGATCATGTACTTCCCAAAGTTTCAGCTTCCAAAGAGCTTTCTAACCTTTAATTATTAAATGCCTAGTCAAATCTCGCACGATCGCCGCCCGGCGGCATGTTCATAACGTTATTGAGGGCAACCTGAAGTTTTGCAAAAAGCTTGAACACACAAAGCTGTTACTATTCCTCTTGGTATTCCAGCAACATAAACTGCTCAAAATAGTCAGAAAAAGACAGCAAAAGAGGTATTTGTTGTAATTGTCGCCCAGTAAAGAGAAAAACCTCAGCAAAACCTCAGGTAATCAAGCTTGACAGTTCATGCTCTACACATTTCCGAGAAGCATGGCTTACCCCCAAAGGACTTAGGAGAAATTTTACTGTCTAATAAAGAAGTGCGAAAACAACTTTGATTGCTCGTGTATGGAACGTTTTTTAATTAACATGTTCAATGTACAAGTGACTATTTTTTTTTACATTTGTTCCCTTTATTGTTTTTAACACTCCCTTCCACGTAGTTGTACATTTTTAGTTCATTATTTATCCATATAATTTGTGTTAATTTTTATTTCCTAACAAACTTCATAATTACTGAAGCACGATGAAAACGTCAATTTCTTTTTTACAACCTTTTTAAAATTAAAAAGAGAATGGCGTTTCCCTTTATAATATCTGATTTTGTTCCAAGGATATTTATGCAAATTTCAAAACTTAAACAGAAAGGGATTGTGTAGTTTTCATCAGCCTCCAGAAATTGTTTAAATATGACAGATCTCCCAGGATGGAATGACTGTTCTTTTCTTTGTTCCCAGTTAAATATATATTGACCCAAAATTCATTTTTCCCACACGCACGCACTTGAAATAGGAAAGCGTTTTCCCCTCTAAGAGCAAATATGTTTTTTTTTCAATGGATTTTACGCTGGAAACAAGGTCTGGAAGGGGGTCCTGATCCCGCATTCCCCCTCCCTTTTCACGCGAATCCCGTATCCCGCACTCGTTGTCTTCGCTTTCCCGAATCTCGTTTCTTTCCTGAAATTTAAAAGGACTAATTTTTGCATAAGCTAATGAAATTAAGGTGCAGATTTGCCCTTATGGTTGTTATTTTGATTTTACGCGTGTTGTGAAACTACTGTAAAATGCAATTAGTTCTTCATACCTCAGTACGATGAAAGAGCCTGATATGAAAGAATAATGGTTCTTCCTGTACGCGTCCGCACTGTCCTTGATAAAACAGTTCACAGGAAAACCCTCGACTGCGTCTTCCCCATTGGTGCTACTGTCCTCATTGTCGCTGGAGTCAGTCATACTCTGAAAGCTGGTCATCAGCTGAACTGGGTTCCTCAGTGACTCGATCGCCAACAGGTAGCTCGCTCATCTAATCCAGTAAAAGTTTTTAAATGCTTTTGAAATTTAAAAAGTTCTTTTTTATCCGCACTGAGCGAGACATAAAAGATTTCCTTTTGGATCGTCTGTGGCCAGGAAGAACGACACCAAAACTCCGACAGCGCGCTCCATAGAAGCAGAGCTGGCATCATTACATGCCATTGCTCGCGGTTAAACAATCCTCTCGATAACAATAAAAGCTAAGAGCTTGAGCGTTATTGAAATGTGTCGAGTATTAATTCAACAACGTGCGACACGCTCACTCTCCACAGTGTCTCCAGGCATCTGGAAAATAATTATTAGGTTACAATAGTTTTTAACGTAATAAGGTTATTGTTATATAAAAAGCAGACAACTTCTTTCTTTTTCTCTTTAAGAAAAAGATTTGCCGGATTTTTATCCAAACCCTAAAATATTAATTCTCACAAAATGTTGCATCTTTTTCAATACAGTGGTTTTACTTGACCCGTAAAATATGTAGTGGAATATTGGACCCTATATGTGCGTAAAAGCCACTATCATATGGTGTGTACAAGATCCACGATAACAAAAGTTACACAAAAACAAAACACACAATAATGACACAACAACACAGTGCAACCACAGTCCACCCAGAGTGTGGATGTATATAAGTCCACCCAGAGTGTGGATGTATATAAGTCCACCCAGAGTGTGGATGTATATAAGTCCACCCAGAGTGTGGATGTATATAAGTCCACCCAGAGTGTGGATGTATATAAGTCCACCCAGAGTGTGGATGTATATAAGTCCACCCAGAGTGTGGATGTATATAAGTCCACCCAGAGTGTGGATGTATATAAGTCCACCCAGAGTGTGGATGTATATAAGTCCACCCAGAGTGTGGATGTATATAAGTCCACCCAGAGTGTGGATGTATATAAGTCCACCCAGAGTGTGGATGTATATAAGTCCACCCAGAGTGTGGATGTATATAAGTCCACCCAGAGTGTGGATGTATATAAGTCCACCCAGAGTGTGGATGTATATAAGTCCACCCAGAGTGTGGATGTATATAAGTCCACCCAGAGTGTGGATGTATATAAGTCCACCCAGAGTGTGGATGTATATAAGTCCACCCAGAGTGTGGATGTATATAAGTCCACCCAGAGTGTGGATGTATATAAGTCCACCCAGAGTGTGGATGTATATAAGTCCTCTCCTATTGTGGATGTATATAAGTCCACCCAGAGTGTGGATGTATATAAGTCCACCCAGAGTGTGGATGTATATAAGTCCACCCAGAGTGTGGATGTATATAAGTCCACCCAGAGTGTGGATGTATATAAGTCCACCCAGAGTGTGGATGTATATAAGTCCACCCAGAGTGTGGATGTATATAAGTCCACCCAGAGTGTGGATGTATATAAGTCCACCCAGAGTGTGGATGTATATAAGTCCACCCAGAGTGTGGATGTATATAAGTCCACCCAGAGTGTGGATGTATATAAGTCCACCCAGAGTGTGGATGTATATAAGTCCACCCAGAGTGTGCATGTCTTTACGTCCACCCAGAGTGTGGATGTATATAAGTCCACCCAGAGTGTGGATGTATATAAGTCCACCCAGAGTGTGGATGTATATAAGTCCACCCAGAGTGTGGATGTATATAAGTCCACCCAGAGTGTGGATGTATATAAGTCCACCCAGAGTGTGGATGTATATAAGTCCACCCAGAGTGTGGATGTATATAAGTCCACCCAGAGTGTGGATGTATATAAGTCCACCCAGAGTGTGGATGTATATAAGTCCACCCAGAGTGTGGATGTATATAAGTCCACCCAGAGTGTGGATGTATATAAGTCCACCCAGAGTGTGGATGTATATATGTCCACCCAGAGTGTGGATGTATATAAGTCCACCCAGAGTGTGGATGTATATAAGTCCACCCAGAGTGTGGATGTATATAAGTCCACCCAGAGTGTGGATGTATATAAGTCCACCCAGAGTGTGGATGTATATAAGTCCACCCAGAGTGTGGATGTATATAAGTCCACCCAGAGTGTGGATGTATATAAGTCCACCCAGAGTGTGGATGTATATAAGTCCACCCAGAGTGTGGATGTATATAAGTCCACCCAGAGTGTGGATGTATATAAGTCCACCCAGAGTGTGGATGTATATAAGTCCACCCAGAGTGTGGATGTATATAAGTCCACCCAGAGTGTGGATGTATATAAGTCCACCCAGAGTGTGGATGTATATAAGTCCACCCAGAGTGTGGATGTATATAAGTCCACCCAGAGTGTGGATGTATATAAGTCCACCCAGAGTGTGGATGTATATAAGTCCACCCAGAGTGTGGATGTATATAAGTCCACCCAGAGTGTGGATGTATATAAGTCCACCCAGAGTGTGGATGTATATAAGTCCACCCAGAGTGTGGATGTATATAAGTCCACCCAGAGTGTGGATGTATATAAGTCCAACCAGAGTGTGGATGAAGAGAAGTCCCCCCTGAGTGTGGATGTATATAAGTCCACCCAGAGTGTGGATGTATATAAGTCCACCCAGAGTGTGGATGTATATAAGTCCACCCAGAGTGTGGATGTATATAAGTCCACCCAGAGTGTGGATGTATATAAGTCCACCCAGAGTGTGGATGTATATAAGTCCACCCAGAGTGTGGATGTATATAAGTCCACCCAGAGTGTGGATGTATATAAGTCCACCCAGAGTGTGGATGTATATAAGTCCACCCAGAGTGTGGATGTATATAAGTCCACCCAGAGTGTGGATGTATATAAGTCCACCCAGAGTGTGGATGTATATAAGTCCACCCAGAGTGTGGA
The DNA here is from genome assembly GCF_036669935.1 of Montipora foliosa. Classification (NCBI taxonomy): domain Eukaryota; kingdom Metazoa; phylum Cnidaria; class Anthozoa; order Scleractinia; family Acroporidae; genus Montipora; species Montipora foliosa. Next base: position 9,060,227 of record NC_090879.1, read on the forward strand.
TGTATATAAGTCCACCCAGAGTGTGGATGTATATAAGTCCACCCAGAGTGTGGATGTATATAAGTCCACCCAGAGTGTGGATGTATATAAGTCCACCCAGAGTGTGGATGTATATAAGTCCACCCAGAGTGTGGATGTATATAAGTCCACCCAGAGTGTGGATGTATATAAGTCCACCCAGAGTGTGGATGTATATAAGTCCACCCAGAGTGTGGATGTATATAAGTCCACCCAGAGTGTGGATGTATATAAGTCCACCCAGAGTGTGGATGTATATAAGTCCACCCAGAGTGTGGATGTATATAAGTCCACCCAGAGTGTGGATGTATATAAGTCCACCCAGAGTGTGGATGTATATAAGTCCACCCAGAGTGTGGATGTATATAAGTCCACCCAGAGTGTGGATGTATATAAGTCCACCCAGAGTGTGGATGTATATAAGTCCACCCAGAGTGTGGATGTATATAAGTCCACCCAGAGTGTGGATGTATATAAGTCCACCCAGAGTGTGGATGTATATAAGTCCACCCAGAGTGTGGATGTATATAAGTCCACCCAGAGTGTGGATGTATATAAGTCCACCCAGAGTGTGGATGTATATAAGTCCACCCAGAGTGTGGATGTATATAAGTCCACCCAGAGTGTGGATGTATATAAGTCCACCCAGAGTGTGGATGTATATAAGTCCACCCAGAGTGTGGATGTATATAAGTCCACCCAGAGTGTGGATGTATATAAGTCCACCCAGAGTGTGGATGTATATAAGTCCACCCAGAGTGTGGATGTATATAAGTCCACCCAGAGTGTGGATGTATATAAGTCCACCCAGAGTGTGGATGTATATAAGTCCACCCAGAGTGTGGATGTATATAAGTCCACCCAGAGTGTGGATGTATATAAGTCCACCCAGAGTGTGGATGTATATAAGTCCACCCAGAGTGTGGATGTATATAAGTCCACCCAGAGTGTGGATGTATATAAGTCCACCCAGAGTGTGGATGTATATAAGTCCACCCAGAGTGTGGATGTATATAAGTCCACCCAGAGTGTGGATGTATATAAGTCCACCCAGAGTGTGGATGTATATAAGTCCACCCAGAGTGTGGATGTATATAAGTCCACCCACAGTGTGGGTGTATATAAGTCCACCCACAGCGTGGATGTCTATAAGTCCACCCAGAGTGTGGATGTATATAAGTCCACCCAGCGTGTGGATGTATCTAAGTCCACCCAGAGTGTGGATGTATATAAGTCCACCCAGAGTGTGGATGTATATAAGTCCACCCAGAGTGTGGATGTATATAAGTCCACCCAGAGTGTGGATGTATATAAGTCCACCCAGAGTGTGGATGTATATAAGTCCACCCAGAGTGTGGATGTATATAAGTCCACCCAGAGTGTGGATGTATATAAGTCCACCCAGAGTGTGGATGTATATAAGTCCACCCAGAGTGTGGATGTATATAAGTCCACCCAGAGTGTGGATGTATATAAGTCCACCCAGAGTGTGGATGTATATAAGTCCACCCAGAGTGTGGATGTATATAAGTCCACCCAGAGTGTGGATGTATATAAGTCCACCCAGAGTGTGGATGTATATAAGTCCACCCAGAGTGTGGATGTATATAAGTCCACCCAGAGTGTGGATGTATATAAGTCCACCCAGAGTGTGGATGTATATAAGTCCACCCAGAGTGTGGATGTATATAAGTCCACCCAGAGTGTGGATGTATATAAGTCCACCCAGAGTGTGGATGTATATAAGTCCACCCAGAGTGTGGATGTATATAAGTCCACCCAGAGTGTGGATGTATATAAGTCCACCCAGAGTGTGGATGTATATAAGTCCACCCAGAGTGTGGATGTATATAAGTCCACCCAGAGTGTGGATGTATATAAGTCCACCCAGAGTGTGGATGTATATAAGTCCACCCAGAGTGTGGATGTATATAAGTCCACCCAGAGTGTGGATGTATATAAGTCCACCCAGAGTGTGGATGTATATAAGTCCACCCAGAGTGTGGATGTATATAAGTCCACCCAGAGTGTGGATGTATATAAGTCCACCCAGAGTGTGGATGTATATAAGTCCACCCAGAGTGTGGATGTATATAAGTCCACCCAGAGTGTGGATGTATATAAGTCCACCCAGAGTGTGGATGTATATAAGTCCACCCAGAGTGTGGATGTATATAAGTCCACCCAGAGTGTGGATGTATATAAGTCCACCCAGAGTGTGGATGTATATAAGTCCACCCAGAGTGTGGATGTATATAAGTCCACCCAGAGTGTGGATGTATATAAGTCCACCCAGAGTGTGGATGTATATAAGTCCACCCAGAGTGTGGATGTATATAAGTCCACCCAGAGTGTGGATGTATATAAGTCCACCCAGAGTGTGGATGTATATAAGTCCACCCAGAGTGTGGATGTATATAAGTCCACCCAGAGTGTGGATGTATATAAGTCCACCCAGAGTGTGGATGTATATAAGTCCACCCAGAGTGTGGATGTATATAAGTCCACCCAGAGTGTGGATGTATATAAGTCCACCCAGAGTGTGGATGTATATAAGTCCACCCAGAGTGTGGATGTATATAAGTCCACCCAGAGTGTGGATGTATATAAGTCCACCCAGAGTGTGGATGTATATAAGTCCACCCAGAGTGTGGATGTATATAAGTCCACCCAGAGTGTGGATGTATATAAGTCCACCCAGAGTGTGGATGTATATAAGTCCACCCAGAGTGTGGATGTATATAAGTCCACCCAGAGTGTGGATGTATATAAGTCCACCCAGAGTGTGGATGTATATAAGTCCACCCAGAGTGTGGATGTATATAAGTCCACCCAGAGTGTGGATGTATATAAGTCCACCCAGAGTGTGGATGTATATAAGTCCACCCAGAGTGTGGATGTATATAAGTCCACCCAGAGTGTGGATGTATATAAGTCCACCCAGAGTGTGGATGTATATAAGTCCACCCAGAGTGTGGATGTATATAAGTCCACCCAGAGTGTGGATGTATATAAGTCCACCCAGAGTGTGGATGTATATAAGTCCACCCAGAGTGTGGATGTATATAAGTCCACCCAGAGTGTGGATGTATATAAGTCCACCCAGAGTGTGGATGTATATAAGTCCACCCAGAGTGTGGATGTATATAAGTCCACCCAGAGTGTGGATGTATATAAGTCCACCCAGAGTGTGGATGTATATAAGTCCACCCAGAGTGTGGATGTATATAAGTCCACCCAGAGTGTGGATGTATATAAGTCCACCCAGAGTGTGGATGTATATAAGTCCACCCAGAGTGTGGATGTATATAAGTCCACCCAGAGTGTGGATGTATATAAGTCCACCCAGAGTGTGGATGTATATAAGTCCACCCAGAGTGTGGATGTATATAAGTCCACCCAGAGTGTGGATGTATATAAGTCCACCCAGAGTGTGGATGTATATAAGTCCACCCAGAGTGTGGATGTATATAAGTCCACCCAGAGTGTGGATGTATATAAGTCCACCCAGAGTGTGGATGTATATAAGTCCACCCAGAGTGTGGATGTATATAAGTCCACCCAGAGTGTGGATGTATATAAGTCCACCCAGAGTGTGGATGTATATAAGTCCACCCAGAGTGTGGATGTATATAAGTCCACCCAGAGTGTGGATGTATATAAGTCCACCCAGAGTGTGGATGTATATAAGTCCACCCAGAGTGTGGATGTATATAAGTCCACCCAGAGTGTGGATGTATATAAGTCCACCCAGAGTGTGGATGTATATAAGTCCACCCAGAGTGTGGATGTATATAAGTCCACCCAGAGTGTGGATGTATATAAGTCCACCCAGAGTGTGGATGTATATAAGTCCACCCAGAGTGTGGATGTATATAAGTCCACCCAGAGTGTGGATGTATATAAGTCCACCCAGAGTGTGGATGTATATAAGTCCACCCAGAGTGTGGATGTATATAAGTCCACCCAGAGTGTGGATGTATATAAGTCCACCCAGAGTGTGGATGTATATAAGTCCACCCAGAGTGTGGATGTATATAAGTCCACCCAGAGTGTGGATGTATATAAGTCCACCCAGAGTGTGGATGTATATAAGTCCACCCAGAGTGTGGATGTATATAAGTCCACCCAGAGTGTGGATGTATATAAGTCCACCCAGAGTGTGGATGTATATAAGTCCACCCAGAGTGTGGATGTATATAAGTCCACCCAGAGTGTGGATGTATATAAGTCCACCCAGAGTGTGGATGTATATAAGTCCACCCAGAGTGTGGATGTATATAAGTCCACCCAGAGTGTGGATGTATATAAGTCCACCCAGAGTGTGGATGTATATAAGTCCACCCAGAGTGTGGATGTATATAAGTCCACCCAGAGTGTGGATGTATATAAGTCCACCCAGAGTGTGGATGTATATAAGTCCACCCAGAGTGTGGATGTATATAAGTCCACCCAGAGTGTGGATGTATATAAGTCCACCCAGAGTGTGGATGTATATAAGTCCACCCAGAGTGTGGATGTATATAAGTCCACCCAGAGTGTGGATGTATATAAGTCCACCCAGAGTGTGGATGTATATAAGTCCACCCAGAGTGTGGATGTATATAAGTCCACCCAGAGTGTGGATGTATATAAGTCCACCCAGAGTGTGGATGTATATAAGTCCACCCAGAGTGTGGATGTATATAAGTCCACCCAGAGTGTGGATGTATATAAGTCCACCCAGAGTGTGGATGTATATAAGTCCACCCAGAGTGTGGATGTATATAAGTCCACCCAGAGTGTGGATGTATATAAGTCCACCCAGAGTGTGGATGTATATAAGTCCACCCAGAGTGTGGATGTATATAAGTCCACCCAGAGTGTGGATGTATATAAGTCCACCCAGAGTGTGGATGTATATAAGTCCACCCAGAGTGTGGATGTATATAAGTCCACCCAGAGTGTGGATGTATATAAGTCCACCCAGAGTGTGGATGTATATAAGTCCACCCAGAGTGTGGATGTATATAAGTCCACCCAGAGTGTGGATGTATATAAGTCCACCCAGAGTGTGGATGTATATAAGTCCACCCAGAGTGTGGATGTATATAAGTCCACCCAGAGTGTGGATGTATATAAGTCCACCCAGAGTGTGGATGTATATAAGTCCACCCAGAGTGTGGATGTATATAAGTCCACCCAGAGTGTGGATGTATATAAGTCCACCCAGAGTGTGGATGTATATAAGTCCACCCAGAGTGTGGATGTATATAAGTCCACCCAGAGTGTGGATGTATATAAGTCCACCCAGAGTGTGGATGTATATAAGTCCACCCAGAGTGTGGATGTATATAAGTCCACCCAGAGTGTGGATGTATATAAGTCCACCCAGAGTGTGGATGTATATAAGTCCACCCAGAGTGTGGATGTATATAAGTCCACCCAGAGTGTGGATGTATATAAGTCCACCCAGAGTGTGGATGTATATAAGTCCACCCAGAGTGTGGATGTATATAAGTCCACCCAGAGTGTGGATGTATATAAGTCCACCCAGAGTGTGGATGTATATAAGTCCACCCAGAGTGTGGATGTATATAAGTCCACCCAGAGTGTGGATGTATATAAGTCCACCCAGAGTGTGGATGTATATAAGTCCACCCAGAGTGTGGATGTATATAAGTCCACCCAGAGTGTGGATGTATATAAGTCCACCCAGAGTGTGGATGTATATAAGTCCACCCAGAGTGTGGATGTATATAAGTCCACCCAGAGTGTGGATGTATATAAGTCCACCCAGAGTGTGGATGTATATAAGTCCACCCAGAGTGTGGATGTATATAAGTCCACCCAGAGTGTGGATGTATATAAGTCCACCCAGAGTGTGGATGTATATAAGTCCACCCAGAGTGTGGATGTATATAAGTCCACCCAGAGTGTGGATGTATATAAGTCCACCCAGAGTGTGGATGTATATAAGTCCACCCAGAGTGTGGATGTATATAAGTCCACCCAGAGTGTGGATGTATATAAGTCCACCCAGAGTGTGGATGTATATAAGTCCACCCAGAGTGTGGATGTATATAAGTCCACCCAGAGTGTGGATGTATATAAGTCCACCCAGAGTGTGGATGTATATAAGTCCACCCAGAGTGTGGATGTATATAAGTCCACCCAGAGTGTGGATGTATATAAGTCCACCCAGAGTGTGGATGTATATAAGTCCACCCAGAGTGTGGATGTATATAAGTCCACCCAGAGTGTGGATGTATATAAGTCCACCCAGAGTGTGGATGTATATAAGTCCACCCAGAGTGTGGATGTATATAAGTCCACCCAGAGTGTGGATGTATATAAGTCCACCCAGAGTGTGGATGTATATAAGTCCACCCAGAGTGTGGATGTATATAAGTCCACCCAGAGTGTGGATGTATATAAGTCCACCCAGAGTGTGGATGTATATAAGTCCACCCAGAGTGTGGATGTATATAAGTCCACCCAGAGTGTGGATGTATATAAGTCCACCCAGAGTGTGGATGTATATAAGTCCACCCAGAGTGTGGATGTATATAAGTCCACCCAGAGTGTGGATGTATATAAGTCCACCCAGAGTGTGGATGTATATAAGTCCACCCAGAGTGTGGATGTATATAAGTCCACCCAGAGTGTGGATGTATATAAGTCCACCCAGAGTGTGGATGTATATAAGTCCACCCAGAGTGTGGATGTATATAAGTCCACCCAGAGTGTGGATGTATATAAGTCCACCCAGAGTGTGGATGTATATAAGTCCACCCAGAGTGTGGATGTATATAAGTCCACCCAGAGTGTGGATGTATATAAGTCCACCCAGAGTGTGGATGTATATAAGTCCACCCAGAGTGTGGATGTATATAAGTCCACCCAGAGTGTGGATGTATATAAGTCCACCCAGAGTGTGGATGTATATAAGTCCACCCAGAGTGTGGATGTATATAAGTCCACCCAGAGTGTGGATGTATATAAGTCCACCCAGAGTGTGGATGTATATAAGTCCACCCAGAGTGTGGATGTATATAAGTCCACCCAGAGTGTGGATGTATATAAGTCCACCCAGAGTGTGGATGTATATAAGTCCACCCAGAGTGTGGATGTATATAAGTCCACCCAGAGTGTGGATGTATATAAGTCCACCCAGAGTGTGGATGTATATAAGTCCACCCAGAGTGTGGATGTATATAAGTCCACCCAGAGTGTGGATGTATATAAGTCCACCCAGAGTGTGGATGTATATAAGTCCACCCAGAGTGTGGATGTATATAAGTCCACCCAGAGTGTGGATGTATATAAGTCCACCCAGAGTGTGGATGTATATAAGTCCACCCAGAGTGTGGATGTATATAAGTCCACCCAGAGTGTGGATGTATATAAGTCCACCCAGAGTGTGGATGTATATAAGTCCACCCAGAGTGTGGATGTATATAAGTCCACCCAGAGTGTGGATGTATATAAGTCCACCCAGAGTGTGGATGTATATAAGTCCACCCAGAGTGTGGATGTATATAAGTCCACCCAGAGTGTGGATGTATATAAGTCCACCCAGAGTGTGGATGTATATAAGTCCACCCAGAGTGTGGATGTATATAAGTCCACCCAGAGTGTGGATGTATATAAGTCCACCCAGAGTGTGGATGTATATAAGTCCACCCAGAGTGTGGATGTATATAAGTCCACCCAGAGTGTGGATGTATATAAGTCCACCCAGAGTGTGGATGTATATAAGTCCACCCAGAGTGTGGATGTATATAAGTCCACCCAGAGTGTGGATGTATATAAGTCCACCCAGAGTGTGGATGTATATAAGTCCACCCAGAGTGTGGATGTATATAAGTCCACCCAGAGTGTGGATGTATATAAGTCCACCCAGAGTGTGGATGTATATAAGTCCACCCAGAGTGTGGATGTATATAAGTCCACCCAGAGTGTGGATGTATATAAGTCCACCCAGAGTGTGGATGTATATAAGTCCACCCAGAGTGTGGATGTATATAAGTCCACCCAGAGTGTGGATGTATATAAGTCCACCCAGAGTGTGGATGTATATAAGTCCACCCAGAGTGTGGATGTATATAAGTCCACCCAGAGTGTGGATGTATATAAGTCCACCCAGAGTGTGGATGTATATAAGTCCACCCAGAGTGTGGATGTATATAAGTCCACCCAGAGTGTGGATGTATATAAGTCCACCCAGAGTGTGGATGTATATAAGTCCACCCAGAGTGTGGATGTATATAAGTCCACCCAGAGTGTGGATGTATATAAGTCCACCCAGAGTGTGGATGTATATAAGTCCACCCAGAGTGTGGATGTATATAAGTCCACCCAGAGTGTGGATGTATATAAGTCCACCCAGAGTGTGGATGTATATAAGTCCACCCAGAGTGTGGATGTATATAAGTCCACCCAGAGTGTGGATGTATATAAGTCCACCCAGAGTGTGGATGTATATAAGTCCACCCAGAGTGTGGATGTATATAAGTCCACCCAGAGTGTGGATGTATATAAGTCCACCCAGAGTGTGGATGTATATAAGTCCACCCAGAGTGTGGATGTATATAAGTCCACCCAGAGTGTGGATGTATATAAGTCCACCCAGAGTGTGGATGTATATAAGTCCACCCAGAGTGTGGATGTATATAAGTCCACCCAGAGTGTGGATGTATATAAGTCCACCCAGAGTGTGGATGTATATAAGTCCACCCAGAGTGTGGATGTATATAAGTCCACCCAGAGTGTGGATGTATATAAGTCCACCCAGAGTGTGGATGTATATAAGTCCACCCAGAGTGTGGATGTATATAAGTCCACCCAGAGTGTGGATGTATATAAGTCCACCCAGAGTGTGGATGTATATAAGTCCACCCAGAGTGTGGATGTATATAAGTCCACCCAGAGTGTGGATGTATATAAGTCCACCCAGAGTGTGGATGTATATAAGTCCACCCAGAGTGTGGATGTATATAAGTCCACCCAGAGTGTGGATGTATATAAGTCCACCCAGAGTGTGGATGTATATAAGTCCACCCAGAGTGTGGATGTATATAAGTCCACCCAGAGTGTGGATGTATATAAGTCCACCCAGAGTGTGGATGTATATAAGTCCACCCAGAGTGTGGATGTATATAAGTCCACCCAGAGTGTGGATGTATATAAGTCCACCCAGAGTGTGGATGTATATAAGTCCACCCAGAGTGTGGATGTATATAAGTCCACCCAGAGTGTGGATGTATATAAGTCCACCCAGAGTGTGGATGTATATAAGTCCACCCAGAGTGTGGATGTATATAAGTCCACCCAGAGTGTGGATGTATATAAGTCCACCCAGAGTGTGGATGTATATAAGTCCACCCAGAGTGTGGATGTATATAAGTCCACCCAGAGTGTGGATGTATATAAGTCCACCCAGAGTGTGGATGTATATAAGTCCACCCAGAGTGTGGATGTATATAAGTCCACCCAGAGTGTGGATGTATATAAGTCCACCCAGAGTGTGGATGTATATAAGTCCACCCAGAGTGTGGATGTATATAAGTCCACCCAGAGTGTGGATGTATATAAGTCCACCCAGAGTGTGGATGTATATAAGTCCACCCAGAGTGTGGATGTATATAAGTCCACCCAGAGTGTGGATGTATATAAGTCCACCCAGAGTGTGGATGTATATAAGTCCACCCAGAGTGTGGATGTATATAAGTCCACCCAGAGTGTGGATGTATATAAGTCCACCCAGAGTGTGGATGTATATAAGTCCACCCAGAGTGTGGATGTATATAAGTCCACCCAGAGTGTGGATGTATATAAGTCCACCCAGAGTGTGGATGTATATAAGTCCACCCAGAGTGTGGATGTATATAAGTCCACCCAGAGTGTGGATGTATATAAGTCCACCCAGAGTGTGGATGTATATAAGTCCACCCAGAGTGTGGATGTATATAAGTCCACCCAGAGTGTGGATGTATATAAGTCCACCCAGAGTGTGGATGTATATAAGTCCACCCAGAGTGTGGATGTATATAAGTCCACCCAGAGTGTGGATGTATATAAGTCCACCCAGAGTGTGGATGTATATAAGTCCACCCAGAGTGTGGATGTATATAAGTCCACCCAGAGTGTGGATGTATATAAGTCCACCCAGAGTGTGGATGTATATAAGTCCACCCAGAGTGTGGATGTATATAAGTCCACCCAGAGTGTGGATGTATATAAGTCCACCCAGAGTGTGGATGTATATAAGTCCACCCAGAGTGTGGATGTATATAAGTCCACCCAGAGTGTGGATGTATATAAGTCCACCCAGAGTGTGGATGTATATAAGTCCACCCAGAGTGTGGATGTATATAAGTCCACCCAGAGTGTGGATGTATATAAGTCCACCCAGAGTGTGGATGTATATAAGTCCACCCAGAGTGTGGATGTATATAAGTCCACCCAGAGTGTGGATGTATATAAGTCCACCCAGAGTGTGGATGTATATAAGTCCACCCAGAGTGTGGATGTATATAAGTCCACCCAGAGTGTGGATGTATATAAGTCCACCCAGAGTGTGGATGTATATAAGTCCACCCAGAGTGTGGATGTATATAAGTCCACCCAGAGTGTGGATGTATATAAGTCCACCCAGAGTGTGGATGTATATAAGTCCACCCAGAGTGTGGATGTATATAAGTCCACCCAGAGTGTGGATGTATATAAGTCCACCCAGAGTGTGGATGTATATAAGTCCACCCAGAGTGTGGATGTATATAAGTCCACCCAGAGTGTGGATGTATATAAGTCCACCCAGAGTGTGGATGTATATAAGTCCACCCAGAGTGTGGATGTATATAAGTCCACCCAGAGTGTGGATGTATATAAGTCCACCCAGAGTGTGGATGTATATAAGTCCACCCAGAGTGTGGATGTATATAAGTCCACCCAGAGTGTGGATGTATATAAGTCCACCCAGAGTGTGGATGTATATAAGTCCACCCAGAGTGTGGATGTATATAAGTCCACCCAGAGTGTGGATGTATATAAGTCCACCCAGAGTGTGGATGTATATAAGTCCACCCAGAGTGTGGATGTATATAAGTCCACCCAGAGTGTGGATGTATATAAGTCCACCCAGAGTGTGGATGTATATAAGTCCACCCAGAGTGTGGATGTATATAAGTCCACCCAGAGTGTGGATGTATATAAGTCCACCCAGAGTGTGGATGTATATAAGTCCACCCAGAGTGTGGATGTATATAAGTCCACCCAGAGTGTGGATGTATATAAGTCCACCCAGAGTGTGGATGTATATAAGTCCACCCAGAGTGTGGATGTATATAAGTCCACCCAGAGTGTGGATGTATATAAGTCCACCCAGAGTGTGGATGTATATAAGTCCACCCAGAGTGTGGATGTATATAAGTCCACCCAGAGTGTGGATGTATATAAGTCCACCCAGAGTGTGGATGTATATAAGTCCACCCAGAGTGTGGATGTATACAAGTCCCACCAGAGTGTGGATGTATATAAGTCCACCCAGAGTGTGGATGTATATAAGTCCACCCAGAGTGTGGATGTATATAAGTCCACCCAGAGTGTGGATGTATATAAGTCCACCCAGAGTGTGGATGTATATAAGTCCACCCAGAGTGTGGATGTATATAAGTCCACCCAGAGTGTGGATGTATATAAGTCCACCCAGAGTGTGGATGTATATAAGTCCACCCAGTGTGTGGGTGTATTAAAGTCATCACATAGTGTGGATGTATATAAGTCCACCCAGAGTGTGGATGTATATAAGTCCACCCAGAGTGTGGATGTATATAAGTCCACCCAGAGTGTGGATGTATATAAGTCCACCCAGAGTGTGGATGTATATAAGTCCACCCAGAGTGTGGATGTATATAAGTCCACCCAGAGTGTGGATGTATATAAGTCCACCCAGAGTGTGGATGTATATAAGTCCACCCAGAGTGTGGATGTATATAAGTCCACCCAGAGTGTGGATGTATATAAGTCCACCCAGAGTGTGGATGTATATAAGTCCACCCAGAGTGTGGATGTATATAAGTCCACCCAGAGTGTGGATGTATATAAGTCCACCCAGAGTGTGGATGTATATAAGTCCACCCAGAGTGTGGATGTATATAAGTCCACCCAGAGTGTGGATGTATATAAGTCCACCCAGAGTGTGGATGTATATAAGTCCACCCAGAGTGTGGATGTATATAAGTCCACCCAGAGTGTGGATGTATATAAGTCCACCCAGAGTGTGGATGTATATAAGTCCACCCAGAGTGTGGATGTATATAAGTCCACCCAGAGTGTGGATGTATATAAGTCCACCCAGAGTGTGGATGTATATAAGTCCACCCAGAGTGTGGATGTATATAAGTCCACCCAGAGTGTGGATGTATATAAGTCCACCCAGAGTGTGGATGTATATAAGTCCACCCAGAGTGTGGATGTATATAAGTCCACCCAGAGTGTGGATGTATATAAGTCCACCCAGAGTGTGGATGTATATAAGTCCACCCAGAGTGTGGATGTATATAAGTCCACCCAGAGTGTGGATGTATATAAGTCCACCCAGAGTGTGGATGTATATAAGTCCACCCAGAGTGTGGATGTATATAAGTCCACCCAGAGTGTGGATGTATATAAGTCCACCCAGAGTGTGGATGTATATAAGTCCACCCAGAGTGTGGATGTATATAAGTCCACCCAGAGTGTGGATGTATATAAGTCCACCCAGAGTGTGGATGTATATAAGTCCACCCAGAGTGTGGATGTATATAAGTCCACCCAGAGTGTGGATGTATATAAGTCCACCCAGAGTGTGGATGTATATAAGTCCACCCAGAGTGTGGATGTATATAAGTCCACCCAGAGTGTGGATGTATATAAGTCCACCCAGAGTGTGGATGTATATAAGTCCACCCAGAGTGTGGATGTATATAAGTCCACCCAGAGTGTGGATGTATATAAGTCCACCCAGAGTGTGGATGTATATAAGTCCACCCAGAGTGTGGATGTATATAAGTCCACCCAGAGTGTGGATGTATATAAGTCCACCCAGAGTGTGGATGTATATAAGTCCACCCAGAGTGTGGATGTATATAAGTCCACCCAGAGTGTGGATGTATATAAGTCCACCCAGAGTGTGGATGTATATAAGTCCACCCAGAGTGTGGATGTATATAAGTCCACCCAGAGTGTGGATGTATATAAGTCCACCCAGAGTGTGGATGTATATAAGTCCACCCAGAGTGTGGATGTATATAAGTCCACCCAGAGTGTGGATGTATATAAGTCCACCCAGAGTGTGGATGTATATAAGTCCACCCAGAGTGTGGATGTATATAAGTCCACCCAGAGTGTGGATGTATATAAGTCCACCCAGAGTGTGGATGTATATAAGTCCACCCAGAGTGTGGATGTATATAAGTCCACCCAGAGTGTGGATGTATATAAGTCCACCCAGAGTGTGGATGTATATAAGTCCACCCAGAGTGTGGATGTATATAAGTCCACCCAGAGTGTGGATGTATATAAGTCCACCCAGAGTGTGGATGTATATAAGTCCACCCAGAGTGTGGATGTATATAAGTCCACCCAGAGTGTGGATGTATATAAGTCCACCCAGAGTGTGGATGTATATAAGTCCACCCAGAGTGTGGATGTATATAAGTCCACCCAGAGTGTGGATGTATATAAGTCCACCCAGAGTGTGGATGTATATAAGTCCACCCAGAGTGTGGATGTATATAAGTCCACCCAGAGTGTGGATGTATATAAGTCCACCCAGAGTGTGGATGTATATAAGTCCACCCAGAGTGTGGATGTATATAAGTCCACCCAGAGTGTGGATGTATATAAGTCCACCCAGAGTGTGGATGTATATAAGTCCACCCAGAGTGTGGATGTATATAAGTCCACCCAGAGTGTGGATGTATATAAGTCCACCCAGAGTGTGGATGTATATAAGTCCACCCAGAGTGTGGATGTATATAAGTCCACCCAGAGTGTGGATGTATATAAGTCCACCCAGAGTGTGGATGTATATAAGTCCACCCAGAGTGTGGATGTATATAAGTCCACCCAGAGTGTGGATGTATATAAGTCCACCCAGAGTGTGGATGTATATAAGTCCACCCAGAGTGTGGATGTATATAAGTCCACCCAGAGTGTGGATGTATATAAGTCCACCCAGAGTGTGGATGTATATAAGTCCACCCAGAGTGTGGATGTATATAAGTCCACCCAGAGTGTGGATGTATATAAGTCCACCCAGAGTGTGGATGTATATAAGTCCACCCAGAGTGTGGATGTATATAAGTCCACCCAGAGTGTGGATGTATATAAGTCCACCCAGAGTGTGGATGTATATAAGTCCACCCAGAGTGTGGATGTATATAAGTCCACCCAGAGTGTGGATGTATATAAGTCCACCCAGAGTGTGGATGTATATAACTCCACCCAGAGTGTGGATGTATATAAGTCCACCCAGAGTGTGGATGTATATAAGTCCACCCAGAGTGTGGATGTATATAAGTCCACCCAGAGTGTGGATGTATATAAGTCCACCCAGAGTGTGGATGTATATAAGTCCACCCAGAGTGTGGATGTATATAAGTCCACCCAGAGTGTGGATGTATATAAGTCCACCCAGAGTGTGGATGTATATAAGTCCACCCAGAGTGTGGATGTATATAAGTCCACCCAGAGTGTGGATGTATATAAGTCCACCCAGAGTGTGGATGTATATAAGTCCACCCAGAGTGTGGATGTATATAAGTCCACCCAGAGTGTGGAGGAATAAAAGTCCACCCAGAGTGTGGATGTATATAAGTCCACCCAGAGTGTGGATGTATATAAGTCCACCCAGAGTGTGGATGTATATAAGTCCACCCAGAGTGTGGATGTATATAAGTCCACCCAGAGTGTGGATGTATATAAGTCCACCCAGAGTGTGGATGTATATAAGTCCACCCAGAGTGTGGATGTATATAAGTCCACCCAGAGTGTGGATGTATATAAGTCCACCCAGAGTGTGGATGTATATAAGTCCACCCAGAGTGTGGATGTATATAAGTCCACCCAGAGTGTGGATGTATATAAGTCCACCCAGAGTGTGGATGTATATAAGTCCACCCAGAGTGTGGATGTATATAAGTCCACCCAGAGTGTGGATGTATATAAGTCCACCCAGAGTGTGGATGTATATAAGTCCACCCAGAGTGTGGATGTATATAAGTCCACCCAGAGTGTGGATGTATATAAGTCCACCCAGAGTGTGGATGTATATAAGTCCACCCAGAGTGTGGATGTATATAAGTCCACCCAGAGTGTGGATGTATATAAGTCCACCCAGAGTGCTACAAGAATTATACGAGGGCAACGAGCAAATCTGTGAATACAACAGATACTGAAGAACTTCCTGATAGTTATACTGAAGCCGACCTCAACGCATTTTCTAGATTGTGCGATTATATAAGGAATGAATTATTTCAGAGCAATAATATAATGGAGCGTGTACAATTTAGTGGTATGCTTAGAAGGTGGATTTTGGAATCTGGGGTAACAGAAATCAAACCGTCAAGAATAACTTACTTAAGAAGAAAACTTAGTGTTGAATTTGGAAATTCTTTACACTTGATTCAAAATGAATCTAACAAAGTTATCGTCTACCCAGATAGCCTCACACGGGATCAGCTAGTCTTATTAAATCATCGCCTACAAAAGGAAGTAAACGTTTTAAGGGCCTCTCGTTCACACATTGGCGAAAGTTTAAAAGACGTAGCTAGTGAGATTAGGCAGTCTGTAAAGCAACACTGCGCTAAACAAGAGTGGCCTCCAGATCCCTCCAATATCACCCGGGATAACAGTGGCGCTCCAACTATAGTGACAACCTTTCTTCAGTACGTTCTGGGTGGTGATGTTCAAGAGCTCGGTGAACGCATGACCTGGCTTTGCAGTTCTGTTGGCGAAGACCTTATGTTTGGTATAACTCGTGGTCGATACAAGCTTCCAAAACACATTCTGTTACCCTCGGCAGTCAAATCGCTAACAGGTATTTCATTATTATAAACATTATTATAATTGTTTTTACAAGTGACAAGCAATTTATTCACGGTTAATCTTTCTATCTATTTCAGGTAATGTTGAGCTTATACAGATTCTAAACCGTCTTGGGCACGGTATATCATATTCTCAACTCGAAGAGGTTGATACAGCCCTGTGCCTACAAAAGCTTGCCATGACACCTGAAGATGGCGTCCCTCTCCCAAGTAACATATACCCAGGTACAAATACTGTCCTCGCCTTTGACAACATTGATAGGCTCGAAGGAACCCTGTCCGGAGGTGGGACATCGCATCGTGTTAATGGTATCGCCGTTCAACCTGTTACTTACGGCCCTGATCAGAAAATAGTGGTCCCCAAGGTGGAAAAGACAAAGAAAAGATCCTTCTCTGCTCCAGAAGAGCGTCTCCCAATCTACAATGTTGGTAAGCGAGTTGGGCCCCCGTCAAGAAAAGTGAGGGATGTTGACGGCGAAACAATTCTTAAAGAATTTACAAAGAAGAATCTGCTGTTCATCCTTGCTCGTCTGCATTATGCAGCCCAACAACAAAAGGTCAGCAGCTGGACTGGGTTTAACATCACGGTTCACGACAAAGACGCCATCATTCCCAATAATGTAGGCTATTTGCCGACCATTAAATTAATGCACCAGCCACTGATGTTTCCATTGTCAACGAAGCCCTCAACCGATGCCAAGGTGTTTGAGGTGAAGTGCAAGGAGTATGAGAAGTTCAAGCCCATAGTTCTACGTCTTGGAACTTTTCATACCCTTGGTACATTAATCTCTATCATTGGTAAAAGGTTCCAGCATGCTGGTCTAAAGGACTTATTCATTGAAACTGGGGTAGTGGCTGAGGGTTCCGTGTCTGCAGTTCTGGAGGGCCGAAACTATAACAGGGGTGTTCGTGTGCACAAACTGGCTTATGAAGCATTCATGAGGTTGGCATTGCAAGGATTTTATCCTTAGCTTAACGAGTCAAACCCAGCGGACAATCGTCAAGTACACACATGTCTTGATGAAATTGATACCCTAGCTGATGAACTGTGTAAAGAGAGACACGATGAGGTTTTCAAGAGCCGAGTTTTCCAGCGTTTTTCTGACCTTTTTGCTGAATACACTCTTCATCTCCGGAATACCAATGGCCCCCTTTCAGCATTTTGGATGATCCGTGCCTCTAGAGAAGGTAATTGGGAACTCCATCTCTCCTGTGTCCGCCAGATGCTCCCATGGTGCTTTTCCTACGATGCTATCAACTACGCAAGGTACATGTCAGCTTATTACAGCGATATGACAAGTCTACCAGGTGAGCACCCTGAGGTACACAAGTTCATGAGAAACGGTGGACTTTCAGTTCAGTTGAGCAACGACAATACATTTGGAAGAATTCCCGTTGACCAGACTCTTGAACAAACCGTAAATAAAGATACCCAAACACCTGGGGGTACCAAGGGCTTTAGTTTGAAACCTGGAGTCGTACAAAGGTACTACTTGACGGCAGAATTTAGAACTTTGTTCCTGCGCAGTTTGCGCGAATTGGTCGGCTATGCCAAAGGGAAGCACGGCCATGCTGACCTTCACTCGTCTCGCATTGCCCAAGATGAGAAAGATGTGGCCGCAATGGTTGATTTAATCAAGAACTGGACAGATCCATTTGCAGGTCATGTGCAACTGTCCAGCATCTCAACAGGAGCTGTTCCCTCTACTGCTATAGCAGAGAACCTTGCGACCGCCTATAAAGTTGGAGAGGCAGCCTACGCTGATTTCAAGAAGACCCGTCTCGAATCACAGCCCCCAAAGGTAAGGTTCAATGACAAATTGAAGAAGCAAAAGCTGAAAACCTTCAGTGCTTTATCGAAGACGAAGACAGTGGCAAAGGGTAAAGACACAGAAACTGTTCTGCGCGCTGATCGAAATTTGTTTGCGCGGATGATCGTAATTGCTGAAAGCCGCAATCTGCAAATGCGAGATGTGTTAAAGCACCCATTAGGCCCTCTTCCTGCCTCCCTGGCCTGCAACAATGGCTTTCCCCGCAAGACCAATAAGGCACAACTTGGCAAAGAATTAGAGAAATTGATACAGCCAACAACAGAGGTAACACGGCCGTCAGCTTACCTAATAGATGGGATGGCTCTCGTCCAAAAGCTGAAGGTAGATTATCTCACATTTGGTGAGATCGCAGACAAGATTCTATCTAGAGTGTTGCTTGAGGGAGAGGGTAGCAACAGAGTAGATGTGGTATTTGACGTGTACAGAGACATTTCCATTAAATCAGCAGAGAGAGAACTCAGAGGTGAAAGTGATGCTATAACTTTCAAGAACCTTGCGGCTGGCCAGAAGGTCAAAAAATTCGAGGATTTTTTACGCAATGGTGACAACAAAACAAGTCTTGTCAGGTTTGTTGTGGAACACTGGCAAAACACACCGAGTCGCAAGAGACTGGAAGACAAGGAGCTGCATGTAACACGTGGAAACTGATGCTACAAGATCACTGCCAAAAGAATAGAGGATGAAGAAGAGCTAAGATCTGAACAAGAGGAGGCTGATACACGACTTCTCCTGCACGCGCAACATGCAGCAAATGAGCAGCGATATAAGTCAATCATTGTATCCTCAGAAGACACAGACGTTAGAATCCTATGCCTTGCGTTTTCATTTTCCATTGATGTACCGATTTATCAGCGTTGTGTTTCTCAACTGAACGCTCGGTATGTCGACATTGGAAAAATAGCCCATGCTATTGGCCAAAATGCCTGCAAAGCACTACCAGGTTTGCACGCATTTACGGGTTGTGATGCAGTGAGTGCCTTTGCAGGGATTGGGAAAGTGAAGCCCCTGAAGAAGTTACTGAGTAAAAAGGAATACCAACGCACATTCGAGCAACTTGGAGAAAACTGGTTGATGTCTGAAGATCTTTTGATGCAGTTAGAGGCATTTGTCTGTGATATCTATGGCGCAAAGAACGGTATCTCAGACGTGAATCAATGCAGATATTCGGTCTTCTGTGCAAAGAAAGGTAATAATAATGACAATAATAATAATAATAATAATAATAATAATAATAATAATAATAATAATAATAATAATAATAATAATATCGGAGACACCTAGATATCTGCATAATATTAAGAAAGTAGACCACAATGACAAAGAATAACTTCAGCGATAAATATAAGTGTTTTGTCGCCCCATACATGTACCTATGATATATATTCATATATTCATTCAGGTGAAGCGGAATCCCATCAGCTGCCTCCATGCCAAGACAGCTTGTATAAGCATTGCCGGCGAGCCAGCTATCAAGCGGCGATATGGAGAAATTCTCTACGAAACAATGACGTTCCATCTCCAGTTGGTCATGGCTGGTCTCTTGTAAATGACGGAGCTCAAGTGAGATTGGTGATAGATTGGATGAGCGGACTCCCGGCACCAACAGCTGTAATAGAGCTTATATCATGTATGTGCAAGAAGCTCTGTAATGATGATTCATGTGACTGCATTCGAAATGCGTTAAAGTGCTCCGACCTTTGCCGCCTAACAACTTGTTCTAACCGGCCACATGAAGAAGAGAACATCCATGTAGACCTGGATGAAGAGGACGTTGAGTTTGACTGAAGTCTCTTGAGTGTGAGTGTGACATTTTACCTATCCATGAGAAACACTTATCAATCTGAGAACACAGCTACCCATTTAAATCTTATTTTAACATACATTTAGAACAACGCTAATTGCTATAACGTTTAGTGCTTTTTATGGTAAAAATGCACTGAATTGTATTTTTTTAATCACATAAAAGAAAAAAGGCGAAAAACCAAAAAGATAAAAATTTGAGGGTTTTTTTTTACCACGACCGGAAGTGACGTCACTGTCACGTGACTATTTATCCTTAAAGGTGACAAAACACTTAACAGACATTATATCTTATCTATGCCTGCTTTATTTTATGCAGAATCTAGAGAATTACTTGCTAAAAGCCGCATTTTAGTATATTATCAATTTATGCTAATTATGCAAAATTCAAGGTCACGTGACTCCCTTAAGCTACTCTTACAACATTCCCATCATATATTTTTGAAATCCACACATGATAAGCTTTAATTTGATATATGGTGGCCTTCCTCCCCCCGAGTGGTAATGAAAAGCCACTTGGCCCATGGACTATATTCTCTATTTTCGAATTCCCCATAATACACTTTGTTTGCCCCCCAAATTTTGCATAAACTATTGTTTTCAAATGCTCTTGGGGACACTGCATATTCCCATTTGAGCATTGAAAACAATGGTTTATGCAAAATTTGGGGGGCAAACAAAGTGTATTATGGGGAATTCGAAAATAGAGAATTGCCATCGTGTTAGTTTTTCCGAAAATGAGTATGTAACAATAGAATACACTTCGGAGCCAATCCGCATACGAAGAGTACCAAAGTTCGGGCTCTGCAAACAGTACGATGAATTGCCGATAAATCGCGAGGACGAACGAAATGTTCGGGTGCCCCGTGTTCGCAGATGATGATCTGTGAAGAATACGGTTCTGAGGTGAGGTTTTAATTCTTACAACAGTTACTTAACGTAGCTTTCGTATTTTGTTTCTAACCGATAAATTGAGCCCGTTTACGCGTTTCATGAAGCCGTCGTTTTTGAGATAAACAAAGCTTTGCAGTAGCACGTAATTGTCAAACTATAGATGGTGTAACTGCCAAAAGCACGAAAACTATCTAGTCGAGTCTTTCGAACACCACGTAATCCATGACAAACTTATATATTTATTTCCTGAGGTAATACAAGCAACGCGGGTTGAAACTGAAAAATAAAACGTTACAGCAAATACAATTAGTTACGTAAAGCAACAGGAAAACGATAAAAGACGATATAATGAACTAACCGAAAACGATGATACTTACATTGTTACGACCATAAACTTATACCAAGGATAACTAAAACTGCTTGAAGCGAACTAAAGACTGCCAAATAGCTAACTGCGCGTAGCGCGACTTCGATTACCGAGCAAAGAACGACCAAAATGGCAAAAAACATAGGTTTATATACGAAGAAACTAAATTATGCAAAACGAGAAAACTGGAGGTGTAAATGGCAAGCAAAAGAAACGAACGTGCGAAAACTTTAAACAAAAAAGGGAAACAAGACAGGCTAACGAGCAGGCTACGAAAAAGCTAATGAGCCGGAGAAACAAACTAATTTGACACAAACAGAACAACAATAAAGAAAAACACGCTAAGATCTTACAGATGGTTTCACTGTGAGATCATCAAATTAGCAAGGTCTTCTGAATTGTCATCAAAAGGAGGTTAAAGATACCTGAAGAATAAATCTTTTTCCAAGTTTCCAGTTCCATGACGTCTTTCATTTCGAAAATACAGTATTTCGAATTTCCTAATTGTCACCTTACGGTGGAACCCCGTTAATAAGGTCATCAACGGGCCGAAAAAAATTGGCCGTATTAACGGGGTGGCCGTATTACCGGGGGTAGGGTGAAATTCATGACTAAAGGGCCTTAATGACAAATATCGCATTCGCACTTCCAGAAAAACTTTTCTCTTTAATAAACAACAGGAATGTACATACAGTAATTGTATAAAATACTTGAAACTTCGCACAGTATGTAAAACGCTTAAAATTGTTAGGTGTACTGTACGTTCTGAGCCTAAAATCAAAACAAGAACAGGCCCAGCTTACTATGCTTCTAAAAAACGGAAGCCGCCGTAATTACCTAACCGAAGTATCAATCGTGTTTTTGATGAAAGCACAAAGACTTAATCTCTTCGTGATTTGCCTTACTGGATTTTACAGTAGTGTCAAGATCATGTTTGTAATGAAAACAGGGAGGAGTGTTGCTGACAGTACTTTGTAAAGTAAATCGGCTGTTCGATTACAGCGGTAACTACCGAAGGTCAATGAAATTAACATGTCACAGGCGTTTGGCGCGAGTGGCAGAGTTAACGGGATGAAATTATAGAGGAGTCTACTCTTTGGGATTTAAAATTGTGGCCGTTGGCCGTATTAACGGGTGACCGCATTAACGAGGGTTTTCTATAAGAGAATGTATGGCCATTCTATCCCTATGAATCTAAGCAGTTTGAGCCTTTCAAGTACTAGTACATTAGTAGATGTGTTCATACATTTTATCTCATGAGCGAAAAGTAAGCGTTTTCAAGGCAAAGTAAAGTCCACTTTGATCCACCTACACAAGTAAAAGTTGTGTGATTTCAACGCTTCGACAAAGAGCTCAGAAACGATGTACCGCACAGATCTGAGAATTGGAGGTGGTGCCTAAAACTGTTTGTCGCCATATTCCAAGTTATTGGCCTTTTTCATCGAATTTATTTTTTTGTTGCGTGACAGTGAAAATGATCTATCGCACGTAAATTTTTCAATGCTCGAAAAACTATCGATATGGAAGCTGTGGTGAATCAATTCCCACAATTCAGCCACCCCTATTCACATGACAGAATATTCTACTTCTTTTCCCCTTGCACATCTCTGGAGTAGTCACATGCGCCTCTCGAGCGCCTATGTCTCAATTGGCCAAGTACGAAACAAAACAAGTAAATGTTTCTGCAGACATTTGCTCATTCATAACAACGCAGATAATGTACCGGTGAAAATCGCTCAATGTTTACAATTGCAAATAAATTCAACAGGTGACATAGCTATAGGGGTAGTATGCCCGGTATGTCTTGGAACTGGTTGTTTGAATGGAAATTACGTGGGCGTTATGTCTATCTTTGCGGGATCTAGTATGTAGCGTGACATCAGCATGATGAACTGGTTTCAATTGTAATTAATTTGGGTAAGTGAAAAACGGTATTCATCTGCAAAGGTTCCAAGAGTGTTGTGAATAACGCGGTCGGTGACCTCCAGCTCTAGGGAACTAACATGAAGGTCAAGAAACTAACAATAATAAGAAAAAATGGACATCGGCGGATGATGTTTGTACAAAGAACATCTGAATCAGAAAGAGACTAAGAAATCTCGGCCATTTATAACATATCATACCGCTGCTGGAAGTTCTGTACTGCCGATTTAGTCATGTTGTCAACAGGCAGGATTATAGTAAATATCTTATTCATAACATTTCTAGCCGGCTGAATCCAGCATATTCACGTTTAGCTGCATTGCATTGCGTCATTTGCTATATCGTGGAACATGGGCCTTGAATCAGCAAACGAAATTAAGGTAATTCCCTTGAAATTGTTCTACTATCAAACTTTTTTGGAAACTTGGCATAATTAACATTCATGATATGAACATTAAAAAAATGCAATAAAAAAATGGGGTCACCGTGCTTGTTTACGCGTCAGCAGGCTCGTAAAATGGGGTATTTTTACTGTTTTCGCGATAAAAATTCGAATCACCTTCATACAGAATTAAGTCTTGGTTACTTCAAAGACACAAAATTTTATTTTGAAAATATAGCTTCTTTTATTTAAATAAGCAGTAATGCTTCATTTACGTCGACTTTGATTTCCTGGTTGTGGGAATAGTGCACTTTTTGGGACAGTTCCGTGGTTAGCTTGAAGTCCTCGCCTTGGGTAAAATACACCCAGTACGAAACTGTTTTCCAAAAAAAATTCATGTTCTACTATCAAACTTTTTTTCTTCTTCAAATATGTTCTTTATTAGACTGTTCCTAGCAAATACCTGAAAAAAAATCGGGGGTCACCGTGCTCGTTTGAGAGAAAAGGAGCATTTATTTCGCTATCGGGTTTAGTTTGAGCGAAATCTCTTACGCTTTGTATGTGCACGTGCTCATGTGCGCGCGCTGATGACGCGAAAATCGTGCGCAGTAGGGATGCGCCATGCAATACTAAGGAATTACCTTAAACGAGTCACGCTGAAGCCCCAACGTAGAACCCATCATTTAGTTGCTTCACTGCAAGTTATAAATTCCGATTTTCATCTAATTCTGTTAGACGTGAGGCTCTTTCAAGTCTGTCGCTACCTGAAATCTAGTCATTCGCGTTTTTGTTTATTTTTTATTGTTGCAGTTGTTTTGTCACAGAGGGAGGTCAAATGTATTGCTCGAAGGGGTGTAGTACATTGCTTTTAGCCAATGAAATCACCGCCTCCTAATTCTATTGTCCATTTGCTGCACAGAAAACTAAATTCTTATCAGAATATAACTCGGATACCTTTCAGGTATTCCGAGTAATAAACAAATAAACCAGCATGTTAATTTTTTTAGTAGGCCAGGTATCGAAGAACCATAACATTTGCGCATGCCCTGACGGAGTGTTTGAACAAGAGCGTCGTACCAAACGAGTCATCCCGGGATTTCGGCCCGTGCGATCGCTTTTGGACGCAGTTGGCCCTTTCCTGCTTTCTGCTACCGACCTTGCCTCCCGGTACGGCATTGAGGGAGAGATATGTCGGCCCCTAAACCATATGTGACAAATCCCACGCCTACTCACAGCTCCAAACCGCCCTTGTCAATATAACGTAAGAATTCGATGGCTTAAATACACAAGGGAAAAGTCATTTTCTCTGTCATATGATAAGCACTGGAGTCGCAGATTACAAAGTGTGCGCACGCGCCCTGCTAAAGGTAACATACATACAGGCATAAGCTTCTTTTCATCTCAAATTTCCGAATAACTACAGGAGCTTATATCTTCCAAACATTACAAATACATAGCATATACAGATACCTACTAAATACATAATATTTAAAGATATATTCATTAAAAAGAAAAGCCGCTATACAAAATGCGGCCTGGTACGGATAAAATCAGGTAGCGCATTCCGCAACTTAGCTGATACGTAAGAAAAAACAGAACTAAGACCATAACTGGTTGCTGCAGGTTTATTAAGGTACAGAATGTAATTTCCGCGAAGATCATGCATAAGAAGGGGACGGGAGAGAAAACGCATTTTTCATATAAGCAGAAAAACCCTTTTTTCCAAAACAAAACAAAACAAAGAAAACATACTTTTATCAAGTAATACGAGGAACTTTTGAATGCGCTTATTGCATGGAGATGTACAGCTTGACGTTCGCAGTAAGAGGACAGGTAATCTGTAAATATAAATATCGTTATTCTCTTATTTACATTATTATACCGTTTCTTTGACACGAGAATTACAGCGAAATGAAAGCACAACTTTGTCGCCAATTTTCTATGATAAAAACTTGTTCAGAAATCCAAATTCTAAGTTAACAGCACACACCAGGCCTACTCCTTAGTATCTGGATAGAAATCATTTCCTCTGGCCGCGCTTCAGCCATTCGATGAGGGCCACTCTCGTGCTTCTTAAGTTGCCTCGCTCATGCCCAAAAAGAATTCTGGGTAATTCTGGCATTCCATGACAAGGGAAGGCTCCCGATTCTCATTTCATAGTTTTTTTTCATAAGTATCGGGCTTCCAAGTCCTACCAGCAAAATAACGCATCAACTGAAGGTTTTAGCTTTCAAAACTTGCCCAGATTGTGTCAGTAGGTCCTGAAATTCGTCCACAGAAAGGCCAGAGAGACAACTTCACTCGTGAACCGCTTTGTTTAATTTACAACAGAGCATTGTAGCCGTCCCAGTCTGCATGAAACCATCTCTCGCTTCTGTCTGAGACAAGACCAGACACGCACGGTTGTTACGTTACGCTTATGCCTATAAAATCAACTGAAATGTCAATTGCTGGTAAAAAAAAAAAAAAATAAACAAGACGCTTCTTTAAGCGTTTACTCGAAATACCATATGGCACAGACGTAGGGTGATACATTTTGGAAGAGGTAGTTTTTTAATTTGGCAAGTACGGAACAAAACAAGTAAATGTTTCTGCAGCCAGTTGCTCATTTACAAACGCGGATAATGTACCGGTGAACATCGTGCAACGATGGAGCTCTTTAGCTTGTACGTTTTGTTTTCCCATTTCAGACCACGTGATGTTCCCAAGGGAATGTTCCTTTTGTTTTTTCATAAGTTTCGCATATATATGCATGTGTATAAGACGACATTTGAAAGAAACTGTTCCCTAGGGTAACATCACGTGGTCTGAAATGTGAAAACAAAACGTACAAGCTAAAGAGGTCCATTGTACCGGTGAACAATTGCAAATAAATTCATCAGGGGGAAAGGACCCCCCTCTCTTAGACCGGGTCCATGGATCTGACCCCTATTTTTTCTTAGTTAATTTTTTTGGTTTGCGTTTTTGCTGTAAAGTGTCCGAAAGCATGTTAATTAGCTTTTTAACCTTAGTAAAGACGATTTCAGCTAATTTGCTTCACTTTTCTTCCACACTAATAAAAAATTACTTGAACTTTAAATAAAATGTTATGCGCTCCAGGGAAGAATGGAAGTAGGCGGTGTACAGACCGTCACTCTCCGAATTTACCGTTAGTAATCTTGTTTCGGAATAATTTTGCAAAAATTAATGAGTGATCTACGGCGACCAAATCATATTTCTTTGGAGCTAAATTTTCAAAAGGGTGGTAAATGAGGCAGATTCCAAAAGTGCATTGAGGAGCGTCTGATAGTTTTAAGATTCCTTGGCTTTATAGCACAGAAGTACTCTTTAAAGGAAAGGATGCCTTTGCAAGTCTTCCAACCGGGTACGGCTCTGATCTTCAGAGCAACCCCGATCGTTGCCAATGAGCTGTTTATATTTTCCTCGATATGTACACATCTCAAGTCTTCCAGGGCAACACGCTTTATAGATTGTCTTGAGAATAGCTAGGCTGGTCCGAGCAAGGCATTGAGATTATATTGACTGGTAAGGGGATAGCCTGGGACGTTTTGAATCGTGCAATATTAACCTCGTGAAGATTCATCAGGAGCGCTTTCAATTCCTACAAATGTATGTAGAATCGATTTCCACTTTACACTCCATAGATAACAATTCCCCTCGTACTTTAAAAGAAAAATCTCTTTGACCATCAAAAAAATTTTTATTCGTATTTTTTATCATGCACAAAGTACACACGAACTCATCGTGAAATCCCTCACGGTGTTGATGGGAAGAAACAAAATGAAAGCCAATTAAAACTCGTTGTTTTAATGATGTAATGATAGAGGGGTAATACCCAATCAAACATTTTCCATACATTCCAGGAAAAACCACGCGGTATTGAACACGATTAACAACGGTAAATCACAGACGCTTCTCTCAGATTTTTTTTTTTCGGAGATTGGGCAGCGGTGCACAGGCTAGAATGTAAGGGGTCATTTGGATTCTACTTAACCGGTGAATGGGATCAAAGACACCAACCCACATCATTACAATAAAGTTTGATTTCAATCAATCTGATCAAGACAGTAGAATGAAATGAAATTATCCTTGTAAAATAGCTTACTACATCATACATTTCTTCAATTTATTATACTGGTAATATTATAATTAACAAATTAATCTTTTTTAAATATAAATTTATCTATCTTAATTTCATGGACATAAAATTGATTAGCTTTTTACCAGAACCGGACAGAACTTTTTTTATATATTATTCTAAGAAGGGCTTACATTTACTAGGGTTGTACCTGCCTCGAAAGTTTCGATCCGCTTCGCAAAATAGTAATTTTGGTCCGATTACTATTTTGCGAAATGGATCAAAAATTTCCGGGTAGGTACAACCCTAACCATTTACCAACGCTAACATTAGGCCTAAAAACTTTTGTTCAGGCCTTAGCTTAGCTTAAAGAATGTTTCGGATTCTTTCTGTATTTCTGTTCCTTTTGTCTCGTTTTACAAATTAGTGTAAGCCCTAATAAAGTTCATCTGATGTAACCAACAATGGACTCCCAAATTAGCCAGCCCCAACATGAACAATATATATAAGCATTAACATATTTTATAACAATAAAATACCAGTGATAAATGAACAGACATTGCTATTGT
>NC_090879.1:9095659-9098159 GCF_036669935.1 Montipora foliosa
TTGAAGGCGTCGTATGAAAGGGGATGCTGCGGCCTCAGTTCCTCTTTGATGTGCTCCATCAGCCGCTGTCGCTCTTCTTCTTCTTCCTCTAGAAAGAGTTCCTTTGAACTTTGCACACCTTCAGGTGAGGGTGCTTGTTTTCTTCTTCTGTTTGCAGACAGGCGTGAAAAAAACCCTTGCACTTGGCTTTTAGTCAACCACTCTTCTCGCTCAAATAACCTTTCTGTTCTGCTCATCTCTTGCCTTCCGCATATCATTGGAAACTTGCTGAGGGTCAGCTTTTAGCCCTGACTGTTCTCCGAGGTCAAACTTTGCCGTCAGGTAGTTTTTAACTTTCTCGGGGAATCTAGTTGATCCTGCTCGTTGCTTGGTTAGGGCCCAACCCGTAATAACACAGCTCGTGGTGGGCGCCGGTTCACTTTCACTCTGGTGGACAGGTTCGCAAGGTTCATCTTCAGTGATGTTGACTGTTGTGGTAAATCTCTCCACCCAATCTCTACGAATCGTATCGTAAAGCGTTTCTGACTGTCTTTCAGCCTCAACGCAGTGATCCCCTACATCTAAATGCGCTTCAAGTTCTGAAAACAGCTGAAAACTCTTCACACACCCAGGCTCCGAACATTCAAAAATTTCAATGTCCGAATTGTCGAAATCGTGATGACGATTGCCTTCATCTGAATCCTCCGCCACAGAATCTCTGCTTTGGTATACACGTGAATTATGAATAGGGAAAAACTCTTCCTTAACTATGAGACAGGTGTCCCCTTGATCTCTTGTCACCAGCTGGTCGAGTGAGATTTCCTTGCCACGCCCAATTCTGTAGGACTTCCACACACGAATAGTTTTCTCGTCAATCTGGACGTTGTGCAGTTTGCTGAAACCATCTATTTTGTTCACTTCTAGGGTTAACTTCGCTTCGTCAACCGCACAAACAAATGCGGAGGTACCCTTCACTGGTCGTTCAGATAGTGCCCTTCTCATGTCCCCCGCTGTCAGAATGTCGTGTCCTTCGTCGCAGAAACGGCGGATGCATGTTTTCATAGGGCACAAGATCCGATCACAAACGTCTTTGCCATATTGCGGTTCAGAAAAGTCATAGCGACAAACGTCTACACCAACCCGTTCACCAACGCTCCTTGCCGCAGCGATTAGAGAATTATTATGGTAGCAACCAGCTTCATCTGATCTCAAATAAACTTGGGTGATGTGAGGCTTCTTGGCCTTAAGTTCTCCTAATGTGTTTTATAGAATAGAACACACAGCGAACCAATCCTGTTGGCATGCATCAAACAGATGGGCATATGACTGCACCTCCAGCTTTCCACTGACGTCAAGATCGCCTGTGATCACCGTCGATATGTGCCAACTCAATCCTCTCTTACCGAACCAGTCGGACTGTTTTTCTCGATATCTAAGCTGAAGAAACTTTATCACCCAATCCATTATTATCAGCGCACAATTTGGATTCACACTTATCATCTTCAATTGATCTTGCTTCGCCGCTTCTTGGTTAACGGAACGAACAACATGCGCCTTCCAGTGCAAGATATCTGCCTTTGCCAGCTTGAAGTCGTATAGCAGATCTTCTCGTTCTTCATTGCTGTAAGGAATCCACAGGGCACTTTGAATTCTATCTTCGACTTCATCGAATGAGTTTCGAAGGTCTTGGCAGTCACTGCAGCTTTCTGTATGTTGATGGGAGCATTTCTCTTGGAAGTCAGGATCTTGTTCGTCACTAAGTGCGAACTTGCGACAATGATCAGGACAAAAGGCTTCCTCAGGGTTGCAATGAACACGAAAATTGGTTTTCAAATAGCGTTTCCCATTCCTTAGCCTTTCCTTGATTTCAGTGCACCATTGCCTGTCCATCCCTCCTTTCTCTAGATCATCGACTATCGATTCAATTTTTTGGAAACCTGCAGAGCCATCGGCGGCCGTATTGTCGAGGCCTTGTAAAGACTTTCGCTGCGAAGCTTGTCTTACTTCCAGAATCTTGAGGAGGGTAGTGCGACTTAGAGGTTCAAATCTCTCCTCCTGACAGAACTGCATGTACTGACTAATCATTGTAGAACGAGTTACTGTACGGACAACGTTTGGCATCTCCATTGTCTGGCCACTGTCTAGCTTAAGTAACTTAGTTCCGTAGGATACATCCTGATAAAAGTACGGGCGATTAATAAATTCAACGAAATGATCAACTTTGCTGATATCAATACGGACACGATGGTATTTCTTCTCCTCAGGAGCCAAGCCTGGACCTATCGCTCTTGCATGACACCGCGCTCTCTGTATCTGACGTGTAGACAGTTTTCCATATGGTGCGTGAAGTTTCTTCAGTGTGCTCACCGAATACTTGTATGCATATAGGCTGAGAATTTGCGTCTTGGTGCTT
Source organism: Montipora foliosa (assembly GCF_036669935.1). Lineage (NCBI taxonomy): Eukaryota > Metazoa > Cnidaria > Anthozoa > Scleractinia > Acroporidae > Montipora > Montipora foliosa. The sequence continues at coordinate 9,098,052 of NC_090879.1, forward strand.
TTGGTTTTAGCATTCTTGTAAGCGCTCATCAAGGCTTTGAGCACATCATCGGCTTCTGCTACGTGATCCATTTCTCCTAAGGTGGCCATGGCATTGAAAAGCACCTTC
>NC_090879.1:9103159-9108159 GCF_036669935.1 Montipora foliosa
GAAAATATAGGTGGTTTTCACCTTACCGTCCATCATTGCCGCCATGTTGGTGGACGAAAACAAAAGATCTCTCATTAGCATCTTTTGTTCGTCCACCAGCAATTTTACACCATTGACACCTCAGTCTCAGCATAGTTAATCGAGAGACTTGTTTTGAAACCTGAAAACCTTCAAAGCGAGAAAATGTTGTCCCAATCAATGTTGAATGGACCGTGATCCTGCACAATCTTTTGTTTCGCTTCGCACGAGTTTGCAAATTAGTTGCGCGTCATTTAATTGAAGGATTTGATTGGTCGTCTTCTCGGAAAAAAAGGTGTGTTTTGTGCAGGGTCAAGACCAAAAATACGGAGAAAAACATGAAACTATGGAACTTGTCGAGTTTGGAGATGGTTATGATAACCATCTCCATGCATTAGCTATTGTCTCAAGAAATCGATTGAAAACCACCTATTTTCTATTGGTATCAAAGGTGATGAGTGTCTATTATTATCTGCGCAACGCCCACTTAATTTACATGATCAAGGCTGTTCCCCTGGGAATTGGCTATAAGGAATTGGCTATTTAACAAAGTTTTGCAGAGCGTTCGTTCTCTTTATCGTAAAGTAGTCTACAACCTATGTGCTGCGCTTTCGACACCGTTGGTACTTGAATGTCCGATACCGAGGAAGGACAGGAACCGAAAGAAAAGCCGACACAAGAAGAGAGCACAGCTAGTCGGCGACCACCGAAACCCTACGTTGGTTCAGCACGTTTTTGGACTATTGAAGGATTACCTGTTAACTCAACTTGTTTCTCAGGAAAGCAAACTCGACTCCAAGCATAAGATCGACAAAGACACAGTGGAACTGAAATACAAAACTTTCATTCGCTGTTTTTTGCCAAGGTAAGTGACATTGTGTTTTTAATGTTTTTTTGAACGCGAGCTTGGACCCCCAAACAGCCTTGTTCTTTAAATTTATTATCGATCGCTCATACTTTCGTTTACGCGGTATCGAATAGTGGCATGGATACAAACTTGTAAGTGTAATTTTTTGAAAAATTGTTACTCTTAAAGCAAGCCCAGATTTCATGCTATTCCATCATTGTTTCCTCATATATTTTGCCAATCGATATGCGCTGCTCTGCATGATACAGTCTCCAACCTTACGCACGATATTTCTAATAATTCTCTGCCGAAGAATCGAGAAGAATATTCAGAAACGTTTTTAAGTGCTCATCCAGCGCTCATAAACACAATGCTCGTTTCGCCTCAGCTCTTGGTAACTTTTAGGTCACTGAAGTTTTTAGATTACGGAATTCTCCACATCCTGACTGGGCGTTCACTTACAAATGATGTCTTGAAAAACGAATTCGAAAAATTCCCGCTTACAATACTTGGAGTTAAAAATGATAATGTTTAGGTTAATTCAGCACTTGGCTAAGTAGGCTGACTGCTGGCTGTTATACACATTGTGGTCTCATTCATAAAGAAGCCTTTCAAAGTAATCATGAACCAAGTTATCGTACTCTACAATGTTTCATTTAACTATATAACTTGTGTTCGTTGAGTGACAATGATGTAATCCTTTCCTGTCGGTTTACTAGCTTTTACTGTTTCATTAATTTATACTGCAGCCTCGGTTAGCATTGCTACACTCGCGTAGTATATATTGCAACCAACCTTAAATTTGTCTTTAAAAAATGAATTAAAGTTTGTTTTATCGAGGTGACAGATGAAGAAATCTCTTTTTCAAAGAAAATGCATATTTTTCAAATAATTACTTACGTAATAACACTAAAGCAATTATTCACCTCGCCTTCGGCGAATAATTGTCGAATAGCAGACTCTTGTGCTTGTTTCCCTCGCGCTGATTGCCTAACTTGGAGGTGATTAACCAACTACTATTCAATTCCGAGTAGCCTTTTCACGGCTCGGTAAATATTCATTACCATTTCCCTGAATAATTGTCAATTATTTTTATGTGCTAGTTTGAGAAGTACACATGCATGGCCAGATTAATTTCAAACAGTTTGTTCCGCCATGGAAATACAAGGCAAGAAATATCATAAATATTTTCTCGAGTCTTCAAACGAACCTCGTTTTGTCGGTTCGTACTTAGAGTTAAGGTACCTTGTCTTTTTCCTCCTCAACGTTGGTTGGTAATAGGTATTAGGTCGTTGCCAATTTTCTCGCTGTTTCCAAGATTTACGCATTGGCTGTCAAAAAAAAATTAAAGTGCGCTTCCAGAGGCTCTGTACGATTCCGTACGCAGTCCTTGAATTTCATTTAACTTTTTTTTTTTACAATTGTAATAATAATAGTAATAATAAATATAGTAACAATAGCAACCTTTTATTGGACCGTCCAGCATAGTTCAACGACTTCGGAGATGACAGACCCTTTAGGGTGAGATGAGAAAAGCCGTATAGATAACTTCATATTATAATTCAACAGAGTACATTGCACACATAGCAGAACACTAAAAAAATGCGAGGATGCTAGCTCTTGTCCAGGATTCAAAGCGTAAGAGCAAATTTGCCGGCTTGCAAAGAAATATGGCCTGCACACAAGCTTTCCGTCTCGCCCCACTCTCCATGCTGCATGTTGATCGCGCACCTTTCGAGACGGTGAGCCTGTGTGCAAACTAAAAGAAAGACTAAAAAAGTCGTAAGTACTTGGCATGCGAGAACTAAAATGCCTGCTAACAAGATCCAAATAAATTACCAAAAAATAACAAATTTCTCACAATTGACAAGATTTGGCAAAAATGGTTGCTATACTTGCGGCTTGCATGGGCCCCTTCTTGCTCTTTGTGATTTTGCTGAGAATGTTTTCAGGCTCAATGAAATCGAAAAAAATTAGAATGTTCAGCCCCAAATTTGACGTTCATATAAACTTGAAAGTAGTGTATTTGCGATCGTTGCCGCGGCTAACGCGCATTTTGTCCTTGTAGACTGAAATGCTTGCTACTTTTGTGATAAAATGTTACTAGCAATTATTTCTAACACCTCAATTATTCTGTACATATCTCGGATACAGAAAGAAGTACCAAAAAAAATCACAATATAAGGAGCTTTAGCAAGGACGACGGCTACGAGAACGCCACAAAACAATGGGTTTAATGAGCAAAAACAATAGTTCTCCACGCCACGAACGTGCGTTTGACATTTTTTTTATATTACTTCACCCTTCACGTTCTGACAACGACGTGAAATGATCAAATTTGAGGTTGTGTGTGGAACAGAAGCACCAGACGTTGAACTTTCAATTTTCTCTGTAATTATTATCCACACCGTTCTCACCAATTTTATTCTTGGAATGTGGACACGCTTTTCATGCCGAGCGACTTGGAGCGATCGCAAAATTATCAGCCGTCGTCTTCGTCCATGCATAAGGTCCCAAATGTCAAGAGCGCCGACTTGGGAGAGGATTAATTTCCAATAGAGGTTTTTCACGGCAGCCATGTTGCATGGCAGGGGCAATGAAAATGTTTTGCATTAGAAAGAACATTTGTTCCCATTGGAAAAATAATCTATTGTTCCTGCCACGCAACATGGCTGCCGTACAAAACTTCTATACTCGGTAATTGGTATGGGTAATCGAATGATGACGAGCGGAATTTGGAAATTATCTCACGCTCGTTTTCAAAATTAAACAATCCTTTAGAGGGAGATAATCCGTAGAGGCCAAAACGTGGGGTCGGGGTCGGGGTGTCTTCTTTTTCCAAATTTGTTTCAATTTGTTTGAATGTTTAGCATCTGTCCTTCATTTATGTTGGAAATTAGTCAAAAACATAAGGAACACCTGGAAGCTCTTAGTTTGGTTTTCAAAATTAAGAGAATTTCCGGGCTAAAATTTTAATTTTTTTGTGGGGAATTTACGCTGACTCCTAGAGACACTAAAGACACGCTTCGCTCCACATCTTAAAACCAAATTTAACGTTTACTTCGTAAAACCTCCTCCGCAACGCAATTAAAACGAAACAAAACATAGTCAAGTTCCACGATAGTCGTCATGCAACATCCTCATTTGCTTGTTTTCCCAAAAGTGTTCTCAATGTTGTGGTATTTTTTATAGTAATATTGGATTCGATCCCTTAACGTACGAATAGGATTGGCTAGGAACTTCTTGTGCGAGTCCACTCCACCACAAACCATTTGTAGTAAAGTTTGACCTTATTCGATGGAATGATAGAACGGAACGGCGGAATTGCGGAATGCATGGAATATTCTAAAATACAGAATATATGGAATATTCTAAAACACGGAAAAACTCGAATATTTTGAACCACGGAATATAAGGAACATTCTAAAGCGCGGGATGAGAGGAAAGCCTTTTAATGATAAATATTGCATTTTTTGCCCGTGAGTAGTCTGGATAGGATAAGTAACTTCGGACGATAATTTTACATTTCCTCGGGAAAAAAGTTTATAAAGATGTGTTACAGAGAAGAGTTCACCCCTGGGCGATATGTTTCTCAGCTTCCGTCCTTGTGCCTCTCCGACTGTGTTGAAACGTCGCAGGCGCACTTTCCTACACTCTGAGAAAGAAAAATGGAGCAAGACGATTGTAAGTGTCTCAATTGCCTTAAAAACATAATGTACGACATGTTATGCCTTTTTGAAGGTCTTTGTTACAAAACCTGCCTCATTCGTACACGATTTCCCTAGCAGATGTTGTTATGATCGGTCACAGGCGGACCACTTTCTGTCGTTGTTCTTGTTATCGATCGGTAGGAGAATAAATACATTATGGCGGTTGCTATTTTCTCGGCAATAAAGTTTGAAAGCAAATATTTCAATGAAAGAACGAACAAAACGGTTTCAACCGAGTCCTGTGTTATTATTATTATTTTTTGGTGGTTCCGAGCTGTTTTAGGCGTCATTTTGCGATATCTTTTCTCGACAACCAGTTTGAGAATCAAGAAAATTGACAAAGCAGGTAACACCGAGCCGCCGACAAGTGACCTCGTCTTGTTGAAGCGGGAACTGACGCCAGACCACTGAAATTCTCACGTTAA
>NC_090879.1:9113159-9128159 GCF_036669935.1 Montipora foliosa
TTACGAGCTGGTGAGTAAGTGACGTCACTTTCCTAGATCCAACCTTCTGAGGTCCAATCGGTCCTATTTAAACGTGATCAATGACGGACCAAAACTTAATCTCAAAATATTCAGCCTTTGTATAAAAATCAAAGCTCAAACGTTTGCCAGTCAGGTGTTGAACAAACTCAATTTCAAAATCTAAATATGAAAAAAAGGATTTTTTTAAACATATACGAGCACTTTAACAACTTTCAACAACATTGATCCCAATGCAGTTTCTTATTAGTGTAGGTTTGTTGCTCGCATATACTCCAAAAAATGTGGAAACCTTTAACTTGTAGTTTTAAATGATGTCCGTATCAAGTCCCCTAATTACTGGGTTACCACATCGCAATCCAGACAGAAATCGAGTTTAATTTCTCCATTTTCTTTTTTTTCCTTTTTTTCTCGTATTGGGAAACGTCTTTACTGTCGCTTTCCTGCTAAGTAGTGTCTTTGTGTGCAGAGTCCTCTGCGCGGAAGTTTTGTAGGCTTCAGGGGGTAGTAGAAATGTGTAGATTTTTATCCGGTGGACAGGTTAGAATATTTCATTAACCTGCAATGACATCTTAGTCATTGGAACGGGTTTTAGTGGATCTTTAAACAAAATATACTATTATGGAGCTCAAGAATGGAACGTCAACTGGATAAACAGGACAGGCGGTGGAAAATAAATATCTACACTCTTAATAGTGACGAGTAATTGTCTTCGATAACAATTGCATCTTTTCCCGTCGATATCAAAGTGAGCTTTGTTGCTAATATTTTGCTAACGGTAGAGTTATGCACAACACTGAAATCAAATGGCGCATTCTGTATGGGTTTAACAAACATTGAAGGAATCTAACGCCTTGAATGAATCTGTGTTTACTGAAGTCGCATTTCAGTTGTCTTAATATTTACATTTATTTTGTATTTAACTCTGCAGTCGGCAGGTAAAAATAAGTGGAAATGTGACGGAAGAATTATTTGAAAGAAAGCTTGTCTATTTTGTGCTATATTATTCACGGAAAAGCTTCTTCAAGAAGAAGCTCACCCGAAAACGGTACTTTCCCCTCGTCTATTAGTAGAAAGTTACTGTTAAAGGGACAGTTTCACGGTTTTGCGCATGTCCAAGCTTTATTGCTAGCAGTTGTAAATTTTACGGTTTCTTACTGAACCAGATGATGTTATTTAAACACAGAGTATCAAGTCAAATACACTGAATGACTAAGGCCCAAATTTGGTGGAAAACACTGCGGGTTTACACAGAAAATATCGAACTTAGTTTTGATCTCGCATTTATTGTACGGGTCGAAACTTTCTTCTACGCACGAGTAATCTATTCGCATGCAATAGGTTCATAACACAAAGGAAATGATTACAAAAGTAATTCCAACGAGTAATACATTAGTATGGGATTGTTTCCGTTTCTTGCATCAGTGCTTTCGATTGTTTCAACAACAATGGAATTAAATGGGCTGACGTGACAGTTTGCCCATGCGCAGAGACGTGAAACTCTCCCTTTAAGATCATGTACTTCCCAAAGTCTCAGCTTCCAAAGAGCTTTCTAACCTTTAATTATTAAATGCCTAGTCAAATCTCGCACGATCGCCGCCCGGCGGCATGTTCATAACGTTATTGAGGGCAACCTCAAGTTTTGCAAAAAGCTTGAACACACAAAGCTGTTACGATTCCTCTTGGTATTCCAGCAACATAAACTGCTCAAAAAGGTCAGAAAAAGACAGCAAAAGAGGTATTTGTTGTAATTGTCGCCCAGTAAAGAGAAAAACGTCAGCAAAACCTCAGGTAATCAAGCTTGACAGTTCGTGCTCTACACATTTCCGAGAAGCATGGCTTACCCCCAAAGGACTTAAGAGAAATTTTACTGTCTAACAAAGAAGTGCGAAAACAACTTTGATTGCTCGTGTATGGAACGTTTCTTAATTAACATGCTCAATGTACAAGTGACTATTTTTTTTTACATTTGTTCCCTTTATTGTTTTTAACACTCCCTTCCACGTAGTTGTACAGTTCATTGTTTATCCATATCATTTGTGTTAATTTTTATTTCCTAACAATAAACTTCATAATTACTGAAGCACGATGAAAACGTCAATTTCTTTTTTACAACCTTTTTTAAAATTAAAAAGAGAATGGCGTTTCCCTTTATAATATCTGATTTTGTCCCACTTTGTTCCAAGGATGTTTATGCAAATTTCAAAACTTAAACAGAAAGGGATTGTGTAGTTTTCATCAGCCTCCAGAAATTGTTTACATATGACAGATCTCCCAGCATGGAATGACTGTTCTTTTCCTCGTTCCCAGTTAAATATATATGGACCCAAAATTCATTTTTCCCACACGTACGCACTTGAAATAGGAAAGCGTTTTCCCCTCTAAGAGCAAATGTTTCTTTTTTTCAATAAATTATATGCTGGAAACAAGGTCTGGAAGGGGGTCCTGATCCCACATCCCCCCTCCCTTTTCACGCGAATCCCGTATCCCGCACTCGTTGTCTTCGCTTTCCCGAATTCCGTTTCTTTCCTCAAATTTATTTAAAAGGACTAATTTTTGCATAAGCTAATGAAATTATGATGTAGATTTGCCCTTATGGTTGTTCTTTTGATTTTACGCGTGTTGTGAAACTACTGCAAAATGCAATTAGTTCTTCATACCTCAGTACGATGAAAGAGCCTAATATGAAAGAGTGATGGTTCTTCCTGTACGCGTGCGCACTGTCCTTGATAAAACAGTTCACAGGAAAACCCTCGACTGCGTCTTCCCCATTGGTGCTACTGTCCTCATTGTCGCTGGAGTCAGTCATACTCTGACAGCTGGTCATCAGCTGAACTGGGTTCCCCAGTGACTCGATCGCCAACAGGTAGCTCTCTCATCTAATCCAGTAAAAGTTTGTAAATGCTTTTGAAATTTAAAAGGTCTTTTTTAAACGCGCTCAGCGAGAGATAAAACATTTCCTTGTGCATCGTCTGTGGCCAGGAGGAACGACACCAAAACTCCGACAGTGCGCTCCATAGAAGCAGACCTGGCATCATTACTTGCTCGCCATTGCTCGCAGTTAAACAATCCTCTCGAGAACAATAAAAGCTAAGAGCTTGAGCGTTATTGAAATGTGTCGAGTATTAATTCAACCACGTGCGACACACTCACTCTCCAGTGTCTCCAGGCATCTGGCAAATAATTAATAGGTTACAATAGTTTTTAACGTAGTAAGGTTATTGTTAATATAAAAAGCAGACAACTTCTTTCTTTTTCTCTTTAAGAAAGAGATTTCCCGGATTTTTTCCAAACACTAAAACATTAATTCTCACAGAATGTTGCATCTTCTTCCATAGAGTGGTTTTACTTGACCCGTGAAATATATAGTGGAATAAGTCCACCCAGAGTGTGGATGTATACAAGTCCACCCAGAGTGTGGATGTATACAAGTCCACCCAGAGTGTGGATGTATACAAGTCCACCCAGAGTGTGGATGTGTACAAGTCCACCCAGAGTGTGGATGTGTACAAGTCCACCCAGAGTGTGGATGTGTACAAGTCCACCCAGAGTGTGGATGTGTACAAGTCCACCCAGAGTGTGGATGTGTACAAGTCCACCCAGAGTGTGGATGTGTACAAGTCCACCCAGAGTGTGGATGTGTACAAGTCCACCCAGAGTGTGGATGTGTACAAGTCCACCCAGAGTGTGGATGTGTACAAGTCCACCCAGAGTGTGGATGTGTACAAGTCCACCCAGAGTGTGGATGTGTACAAGTCCACCCAGAGTGTGGATGTGTACAAGTCCACCCAGAGTGTGGATGTGTACAAGTCCACCCAGAGTGTGGATGTGTACAAGTCCACCCAGAGTGTGGATGTGTACAAGTCCACCCAGAGTGTGGATGTGTACAAGTCCACCCAGAGTGTGGATGTGTACAAGTCCACCCAGAGTGTGGATGTGTACAAGTCCACCCAGAGTGTGGATGTGTACAAGTCCACCCAGAGTGTGGATGTGTACAAGTCCACCCAGAGTGTGGATGTGTACAAGTCCACCCAGAGTGTGGATGTGTACAAGTCCACCCAGAGTGTGGATGTGTACAAGTCCACCCAGAGTGTGGATGTGTACAAGTCCACCCAGAGTGTGGATGTGTACAAGTCCACCCAGAGTGTGGATGTGTACAAGTCCACCCAGAGTGTGGATGTGTACAAGTCCACCCAGAGTGTGGATGTGTACAAGTCCACCCAGAGTGTGGATGTGTACAAGTCCACCCAGAGTGTGGATGTGTACAAGTCCACCCAGAGTGTGGATGTGTACAAGTCCACCCAGAGTGTGGATGTGTACAAGTCCACCCAGAGTGTGGATGTGTACAAGTCCACCCAGAGTGTGGATGTGTACAAGTCCACCCAGAGTGTGGATGTGTACAAGTCCACCCAGAGTGTGGATGTGTACAAGTCCACCCAGAGTGTGGATGTGTACAAGTCCACCCAGAGTGTGGATGTGTACAAGTCCACCCAGAGTGTGGATGTGTACAAGTCCACCCAGAGTGTGGATGTGTACAAGTCCACCCAGAGTGTGGATGTGTACAAGTCCACCCAGAGTGTGGATGTGTACAAGTCCACCCAGAGTGTGGATGTGTACAAGTCCACCCAGAGTGTGGATGTGTACAAGTCCACCCAGAGTGTGGATGTGTACAAGTCCACCCAGAGTGTGGATGTGTACAAGTCCACCCAGAGTGTGGATGTGTACAAGTCCACCCAGAGTGTGGATGTGTACAAGTCCACCCAGAGTGTGGATGTGTACAAGTCCACCCAGAGTGTGGATGTGTACAAGTCCACCCAGAGTGTGGATGTGTACAAGTCCACCCAGAGTGTGGATGTGTACAAGTCCACCCAGAGTGTGGATGTGTACAAGTCCACCCAGAGTGTGGATGTGTACAAGTCCACCCAGAGTGTGGATGTGTACAAGTCCACCCAGAGTGTGGATGTGTACAAGTCCACCCAGAGTGTGGATGTGTACAAGTCCACCCAGAGTGTGGATGTGTACAAGTCCACCCAGAGTGTGGATGTGTACAAGTCCACCCAGAGTGTGGATGTGTACAAGTCCACCCAGAGTGTGGATGTGTACAAGTCCACCCAGAGTGTGGATGTGTACAAGTCCACCCAGAGTGTGGATGTGTACAAGTCCACCCAGAGTGTGGATGTGTACAAGTCCACCCAGAGTGTGGATGTGTACAAGTCCACCCAGAGTGTGGATGTGTACAAGTCCACCCAGAGTGTGGATGTGTACAAGTCCACCCAGAGTGTGGATGTGTACAAGTCCACCCAGAGTGTGGATGTGTACAAGTCCACCCAGAGTGTGGATGTGTACAAGTCCACCCAGAGTGTGGATGTGTACAAGTCCACCCAGAGTGTGGATGTGTACAAGTCCACCCAGAGTGTGGATGTGTACAAGTCCACCCAGAGTGTGGATGTGTACAAGTCCACCCAGAGTGTGGATGTGTACAAGTCCACCCAGAGTGTGGATGTGTACAAGTCCACCCAGAGTGTGGATGTGTACAAGTCCACCCAGAGTGTGGATGTGTACAAGTCCACCCAGAGTGTGGATGTGTACAAGTCCACCCAGAGTGTGGATGTGTACAAGTCCACCCAGAGTGTGGATGTGTACAAGTCCACCCAGAGTGTGGATGTGTACAAGTCCACCCAGAGTGTGGATGTGTACAAGTCCACCCAGAGTGTGGATGTGTACAAGTCCACCCAGAGTGTGGATGTGTACAAGTCCACCCAGAGTGTGGATGTGTACAAGTCCACCCAGAGTGTGGATGTGTACAAGTCCACCCAGAGTGTGGATGTGTACAAGTCCACCCAGAGTGTGGATGTGTACAAGTCCACCCAGAGTGTGGATGTGTACAAGTCCACCCAGAGTGTGGATGTGTACAAGTCCACCCAGAGTGTGGATGTGTACAAGTCCACCCAGAGTGTGGATGTGTACAAGTCCACCCAGAGTGTGGATGTGTACAAGTCCACCCAGAGTGTGGATGTGTACAAGTCCACCCAGAGTGTGGATGTGTACAAGTCCACCCAGAGTGTGGATGTGTACAAGTCCACCCAGAGTGTGGATGTGTACAAGTCCACCCAGAGTGTGGATGTGTACAAGTCCACCCAGAGTGTGGATGTGTACAAGTCCACCCAGAGTGTGGATGTGTACAAGTCCACCCAGAGTGTGGATGTGTACAAGTCCACCCAGAGTGTGGATGTGTACAAGTCCACCCAGAGTGTGGATGTGTACAAGTCCACCCAGAGTGTGGATGTGTACAAGTCCACCCAGAGTGTGGATGTGTACAAGTCCACCCAGAGTGTGGATGTGTACAAGTCCACCCAGAGTGTGGATGTGTACAAGTCCACCCAGAGTGTGGATGTGTACAAGTCCACCCAGAGTGTGGATGTGTACAAGTCCACCCAGAGTGTGGATGTGTACAAGTCCACCCAGAGTGTGGATGTGTACAAGTCCACCCAGAGTGTGGATGTGTACAAGTCCACCCAGAGTGTGGATGTGTACAAGTCCACCCAGAGTGTGGATGTGTACAAGTCCACCCAGAGTGTGGATGTGTACAAGTCCACCCAGAGTGTGGATGTGTACAAGTCCACCCAGAGTGTGGATGTGTACAAGTCCACCCAGAGTGTGGATGTGTACAAGTCCACCCAGAGTGTGGATGTGTACAAGTCCACCCAGAGTGTGGATGTGTACAAGTCCACCCAGAGTGTGGATGTGTACAAGTCCACCCAGAGTGTGGATGTGTACAAGTCCACCCAGAGTGTGGATGTGTACAAGTCCACCCAGAGTGTGGATGTGTACAAGTCCACCCAGAGTGTGGATGTGTACAAGTCCACCCAGAGTGTGGATGTGTACAAGTCCACCCAGAGTGTGGATGTGTACAAGTCCACCCAGAGTGTGGATGTGTACAAGTCCACCCAGAGTGTGGATGTGTACAAGTCCACCCAGAGTGTGGATGTGTACAAGTCCACCCAGAGTGTGGATGTGTACAAGTCCACCCAGAGTGTGGATGTGTACAAGTCCACCCAGAGTGTGGATGTGTACAAGTCCACCCAGAGTGTGGATGTGTACAAGTCCACCCAGAGTGTGGATGTGTACAAGTCCACCCAGAGTGTGGATGTGTACAAGTCCACCCAGAGTGTGGATGTGTACAAGTCCACCCAGAGTGTGGATGTGTACAAGTCCACCCAGAGTGTGGATGTGTACAAGTCCACCCAGAGTGTGGATGTGTACAAGTCCACCCAGAGTGTGGATGTGTACAAGTCCACCCAGAGTGTGGATGTGTACAAGTCCACCCAGAGTGTGGATGTGTACAAGTCCACCCAGAGTGTGGATGTGTACAAGTCCACCCAGAGTGTGGATGTGTACAAGTCCACCCAGAGTGTGGATGTGTACAAGTCCACCCAGAGTGTGGAAATGATGCAAGAGTAGCTTAAGGGAGTCACTTGACCTTGAATTTTGCATAATCAGCATAATTTGCTAATATACTAAAATGCGGATTTTAGCAAGTAATTCTCTAGATTCTGCATAAAAGAAAGCAGGCATAGATAAGATATAATGTGTGTTAAGTGTTTCGTCACCTTTAAGGATAAATAGTCACGTGACAGTGACCTCACTTCTGGTCGCGGTTAAAAAAATACCCTTAAATTTTGTCTATTTTTCTTATTTGTGTTTTTGTGTTTTTTGCGTCTTTCTGTTTTGTGATTCAAAACTACATTTTATAACATATGAAAAGCAGTAAAAGGTAATGTAAGATGTGTTATTTCAGATGCATGATTTATCATTAAGCGATTTTTACCGGTATGGTGACCCAATGGCGTTACTCTTGAAAAAGACTGGGCACAAATGTACAAGGAAGCCATCTTGTTTTTGTGGTAAATACAGTCCTCAAAGATGTGAACGATGAAAAGATGGATTCAAGCATACCTCGTAAAGGACAAAGAACTGAGCTTTATTGTATAATACATTGTATTGATGACAACACAACGTTAATCAGTCCAAATTCTCTTGACTCATGGAAAACGTTGCAAAAAGCTGGTGAAATCAGAGATCACGAAGGCATTCTTAGAGTACAGGTTGCCGATGACCAAATCCCGAATGGAGTTTTTTACCATCGCAAATGTCGAAGCACGTTTACACACAAACATGACTTAAATCGAATTAAAAAGGGTAAGAATGATGAAAGAGAAGGAGGTGGAGGTGGAGACGAGTCATCTAGTGAAGAGATCATCTATAAGACAAGGTAAGATGCTTGTTCGGCTAAATAAAAAAAGTAAAAATAATTATAAAGTAGGTAGTTGTGTATGGAAAGAAAAGTATCAGTATTGCAGAATGTTAGTTATAGTTACAGTTATCTATATTAATATTTTGTTTGTGTTCTATTATGAAAAGTAAAATTGTTAATAAAATTATAAAAACATTACTTTATTTAAGGAAAGCCAAGTACTTCCAGCTCCCTGGTGTACGAGAAACAGTGCATCTTCTGTAAAAAGAAAGAGAAGTTTTTAAAGGTTCAAAATCAAGGGAAGGCTTAACACAAGCCAGACAACTCAGAGTCGATGACACAGTGAGAAAAGCTGCAGAAATAAAACATGACAAGAGAATCCTGGCCCTGGCAAGCCGAGAGCTGGTTGCAGCCGAAGCTCACTGGCACCATTCCTGCTACAAGAATTATACGAGGGCAACGAGCAAATCTGTGAATATAACAGATACTGAAGAACTTCCTGATAGTTATACTGAAGCCCAGCTCAACGCATTTTCTAGATTGTGCGATTATATAAGGAATGAATTATTTCAGAGCAATAATATCATGGAGCTTGTACAATTAAGTGATATGCTTAGAGGGTGGATGTTGGAATCTGGGATAACAGAAATCAAATCGTCAACAATAACTCACTTAAGAAGAAAACTTAGTGTTGAATTTGAAAATTCTTTACACTTGATTCAAAATGAATCTAACAAAGTTATCGTCTACCCAGATAGCCTCACACGGGATCAGCTAGTCTTATTAAATCATCGCCTACAAAAGGAAGTAAACGTTTTAAGGGCCTCTCGTTCACACATTGGCGAAAGTTTAAAAGACGTAGCTAGTGAGATTAGGCAGTCTGTAAAGCAACACTGCACTAAACAAGAGTGGCCTCCAGATCCCTCCAATATCATCCGGTATAACAGTGGCGCTCCAACTATAGTGACAACTTTTCTTCAGTACGTTCTGGGTGGTGATGTTCAAGAGCTCGGTGAACGCATGACCTGGCTTTGCAGTTCTGTTGGCCAAGACCTTATGTTTGGTATAACTCGTGGTCGATACAAGCCTGCAAAACACATTCTGTTACCCTCGGCAGTCAAATCGCTAACAGGTATTTCATTATTATAAACATTATTATAATTGTTTTTACAAGTGACAAGCAATTTATTCACGGTTAAACTTTCTATCTATTTCAGGTAATGTTGAGCTTATACAGATTCTAAACCGTCTTGGGCACGGTATATCATATTCTCAACTCGAAGAGGTTGATACAGCCCTGTGCCTACAAAAGCTTGCCATGACACCTGAAGATGGCGTCCCTCTCCCAAGTAACATATACCCAGGTACAAATACTGTCCTCGCCTTTGACAACATTAATAGGCTCGAAGGAACCCTGTGCGGAGGTGGGACATCGCATCGTGTTAATGGTATCGCCGTTCAGCCTGTTACTTACGGCCCTGATCAGAAAACAGTGGTCCCTGAGGTGGAAAAGACAAAGAAAAGATCTTTCTCTGCTCCAGAAGAGCGTCTCCCAATCTACAATGTTGGTAAGCGAGTTGGGCCCCCGCCAAGAAAAGTGAGGGATGTTGACGGCGAAACAATTCTTAAAGAATTTACAAAGAAGAATCTGCTGTTCATCCTTGCTCGTCTACATTATGCAGCCCATCAACAAAAGGTCAGCAGCTGGACTGGGTTTAACATCACGGTTCACGACAAAGACGCCATCATTCCCAATAATGTAGGCTATTTGCCGACCATTAAATTAATGCACCAGCCACTGTTTCCACTGTCAACGAAGCCCTCAACCGATCTCTCACTATCATGCGCTCGCTCCATCTCAAAAGCATCATATGTGTTTTCGATCAGGCCATCTATGCCAAGGCGTTTGAGGTGAAGTGCAAGGAGTATGAGAAGGCACAACTTGGCAAAGAATTAGAGAAATTGATACAGCCAACAACAGAGGTAACACGGCCGTCAGCTTACCTAATAGATGGGATGGCTCTCGTCCAAAAGCTGAAGGTAGATTATCTCACATTTGGTGAGATCGCAGACAAGATTCTATCTAGAGTGTTGCTCGAGGGAGAGGGTAGCAACAGAGTGGATGTGGTATTTGACGTGTACAGAGACATTTCCATTAAATCAGCAGAGAGAGAACTCAGAGGTGAAAGTGATGCTATAACTTTCAAGAACATTGCGGCTGGCCAGAAGGTCAAGCAATTCAAGGATTTTTTACGCAATGGTGACAACAAAACAAGTCTTGTCAGGTTTGTTGTGGAACACTGGCAAAACACACCGAGTCGCAAGAGACTGGAAGACAAGGAGCTGCATGTAACATGTGGAAACCGATGCTACAAGATCACTGCCAAAAGAATAGAGGATGAAGAAGAGCTAACATCTGAACAAGAGGAGGCTGATACACGACTTCTCCTGCACGCGCAACATGCAGCAAATGAGCAGCGATATAAGTCAATCATTGTATCCTCAGAAGACACAGACGTTAGAATCCTATGCCTTGCGTTTTCATTTTCCATTAATGTACCGATTTATCAGCGTTGTGTTTCTCAACTGAACGCTCGGTATGTCGACATTGGAAAAATAGCCCATGCTATTGGCCAAAATGCGTGCAAAGCACTACCAGGTTTGCACGCATTTACGGGTTGTGATGCAGTGAGCGCCTTTGCAGGGATTGGGAAAGTGAAGCCCCTGAAGAAGTTACTGAGTAAAAAGGAATACCAACGCACATTCGAGCAACTTGGAGAAAACTGGTTGATGTGTGAAGATCTTTTGATGCAGTTAGAGGCATTTGTCTGCGATATCTATGGCGCAAAGAACGGTATCTCGGACGTGAATCAATGCAGATATTCGGTCTTCTGTGCAAAGAAAGGTAATAATAATAACAATAATATTATTATTATTATTATTATTATTATTATTATTATTATTATTATTATAAACTTTATTAAAGTGTCATATGAAGGTCGCTAATCGGAGACACCTAGCTATCTGCATAATATTAAGAAAGTAGACCACAATGACAAAGAATAACTTCACCGATAAACATAAGTGTTTTGTCGCCCCATACATCTACCTATGATATATATTCATATATTCATTCAGGTGAAGCGGAATCCCATCAGCTGCCTCCATGCCAAGACAGCTTGTATAAGCATTGCCGCGAGCCAACTATCAAGCGGCGATATGGAGAAATTCTCTACGAAACAATGACGTTCCATCTCCAGTTGGTCATGGCTGGTCTCTTGTAAATGACGGAGCTCAAGTGAGATTGGTGATAGATTGGATGAGCGGACTCCCGGCAACAACAGCTGTAATAGAGCTTATATCATGTACGTGCAAGAAGGCCTGTAATGATGATTCATGTGACTGCATTCGAAATGGGTTAAAGTGCTCCGACAATTGCCGCCTAACAACTTGTTCTAACCGGCCAGATGAAGAAGAGAACATCCATGTAGACCTGGATGAACAGGACGTTGAGTTTGACTGAAGTCTCTTGAGTGTGAGTGTGACATTTTACCTACCCATGAGAAAAACTTATCAATCTGAGAACACAGCTACCCATTTAAATCTTATTTTAACATACATTTAGAATAACGCTAATTGCTATAACGTTTAGTGCTTTTTATGGTAAAAGTGCACTGAATTGTATTTTTTTTAATCACATAAAAGAAAAAAAGGCGAAAAACCAAAAAGATAGACAAAATTTGAGGGGTTTTTTTTACCACGACCGGAAGTGACGTCACTGTCACGTGACTATTTATCCTTAAAGGTGACAAAACACTTAACAGACATTATATCTTATCTATGCCTGCTTTATTTTATGCAGAATCTAGAAAATTACTTGCTAAAAGCCGCATTATCAATTTATGCTAATTATGCAAAATTCAAGGTCACGTGACTCTCTTAAGCTACTCTTACAACATTTCCACCGTATATTTTTCAAATCCACACATGATAAGCTTTAATTTGATATATGGTGGCCTTCCTCCCCCCGAGTGGTAAGGAAAAGCCACTTGGCCCATGGACCGTTGGGACACTGCATATTTCCAAGAGCATTTGAAAACAATGGTTTATGCAAAATTTGGGGGGCAAACAAAGTGTATTATGGGGAATTCGAAAATAGAGAATTGCCATCGTGTTAGTTTTTCCGAAAATGAGTATGTAACAATAGAATACACTTCGGAGCCAATCCGCATACGAAGAGTACCAAAGTTCGGACTCTGCAAACAGTACGATGAATTGCCGATAAATCGCGAGGGCGAACGAAATGTTCGGGTGCCCCGTGTTCGCAGATGATGATCTGTGAAGAATACGCTTCTGAGGTGAGGTTTTAATTCTTACAACAGTTACTTAACGTAGCTTTCGTATTTTGTTTCTAACCGACCAATTGAGCCCGTTTACGCGTTTCATGAAGCCGTCGTTTTCGAGATAAACAAAGCTTTGCAGTAGCACGTAATTGTCAAACTATAGATGGTTTCACTGTGAGATCATCAAATTAGCAGGGTCTTCTGAATTGTCATCAAAAGGAGGTTAAAGATACCTGAAGAATAAATCTTTTTCCAAGTTTCCAGTTCCATGACGTCTTTCCTTTCGAAAATACAGTATTTCGAATTTCCTAATTGTCACCTTACGTAGCTTATCATGGTGACACCATGATAGCAAGCTACAGCGGAACCCCGTTAATAAGGTCATCAACGGGCCGAAAAAAATTGGCCGTATTAACGGGGTGGCCGTATTACCGGGGGTAGGGTGAAATTCATGACTAAAGGGCCTTAATGACAAATATCGCATTCGCACTTCCAGAAAAACTTTTCTCTTTAATAAACAACAGGAATGTACGTACAGTAATTGTATAAAATACTTGAAACTTCGCACAGTATGTAAAACGCTTAAAATTGTTAGGTGTACTGTACGTTCTGAGCCTAAAATCAAAACAAGAACAGGCCCAGCTTACTATGCTTCTAAAAAACGGAAGCCGCCGTAATTACCTAACCGAAAGACTTAAGTATCAATCGTGTTTTTGATGAAAGCACAAAGACTTAATCTCTTCGTGATTTGCCTTACTGGATTTTACAGTAGTGTCAAGATCATGTTTGTAATGAAAACAGGGAGGAGTGTTGCTGACAGCACTTTGTAAAGTAAATCGGCTGTTCGATTACAGCGGTAACTAACGAAGGTCAATGAAATTAACATGTCACAGGCGTTTGGCGCGAGTGGCCGAGTTAACGGGATGAAATTATAGAGGAGTCTACTGTTTGGGATTTAAAATTGTGGCCGTTGGCCGTATTAACGGGTGACCGCATTAACGAGGGTTTTCTATAAGAGAAAGTATGGCCATTCTATCCCTATGAATCTAAGCAGTTTGAGCCTTTCAAGTACTAGTACATTAGTAGATGTGTTCATACATTTTATCTCATGAGCGAAAAGTAAGCGTTTTCAAGGCAAAGTAAAGTCCACTACACAAGTAAAAGTTGTGTGATTTCAACGCTTCGACAAAGAGCTCAGAAACGATGTACCGCACAGATCTGAGAATTGGGGGTGGTGTCTAAAACTGTTTGTCGCAATATTCCAAGTTATTGGCCTTTTTCATCGAATTTATTTTTTTGTTGCGTGACAGTGAAAACGATCTATCGCACGTAAATTTTTCAATGCTCGAAAAACTATCGATATGGAAGCTGTGGTGAATCAATTCCCACAATTCAGCCACCCCTATTCACATGACAGAATATTGTACTTCTTTTCCCCTTGCATATCTCTGGAGTAGTCACATGCGCTTCTCGAGCGCCTATGTTTCAATTGGCCAAGTACGAAACAAAACAAGCAAATGTTTCTGCAGACAGTTGCTCATTCATAACAACGCAGATAATGTACCGGTGAAAATCGCTCAATGTTTACAATTGCAAATAAATAGCTATAGGGGTAGTATGTTTCGGAACTGGTTGTTTGAATGGAAATTACGTGGGCGTTATGTCTATCTTTGCGGGATCTAGTATGTAGCGTGACATCAGCATGATGAACTGGTTTCAATTGTAATTAATTTGGGTAAGTGAAAAACGGTATTCATCTGCGAAGGTTCCAAGAGTGTTGTGAATAACGCGGCCGGTGACCTCCAGCTCTAGGGAACTAACATGAAGGTCAAGAAACTAACAATAACAAGACGCCTCCAAAGGCGTATCCGTGGAATGCGCAAACAGTTAACACAAATTGTCCACTTACAGTGAATTTCAAGTACAGGTAAACTTCGGAAAATGGCGAGAGATTACCAGAAAGATACATCTGTAATGTAACTTGTTGTAAAAACTCATTATTAATGTTACTAAATTTGCAAATGCAAACAACGAAGCCCTATTAGCGGGTTCTCGGGATACGGGATCTTTCATTTATTTATTTTTTGGAATGAGACTTTATCTAAATCCTACAGTTTTACTCCCTTCCTTCACTCCGTTCATCCAAAAATTACAAGATCAGCCTTAAAAACCTCCGAAAACCTTATTACAGACCACAGTTCAACAACTTATCATCATGGGCCAGTTGTTCAAAAGCCGATTAATGCTAATCTCAGGTTAAAAATGAACAAACGAGTTTTATTCTCTACTCCCAAATGCTGTTCAAGGCTGATATTCCGTGAAACTTTACATTAGAAGAAGTCAATAAGCAAAGGAAACTTTCACCAAAAAGTTGAAAACATGAAA
>NC_090879.1:9138159-9148159 GCF_036669935.1 Montipora foliosa
GTTCGGATATACTGAAGGATTTAAAGGTATGTTCACCCGATCGGAGCTTAATTCTAATATCCGTGGGGTATGCACATTTGTGACTACCAACAAAAAGAAAAACGACACCAGCCCGGTTTTAAGACGTGGTATGCCTTCGGCATTCCACGTAATAAGAAAAAATGGACATCGGCGGATGATGTTTGTACAAAGAACATCTGAATCAGAAAGAGACTAAGAAATCTCGGCAAGTTATAACATCGATCTGCCGATACCGATACCGATGCTGGAAGTTCTGTACTGGCTATTTAGTCATGCTGTCAACAGGCAGGATTATAGTGAATATCTCATTCATAACATTTCTAGCCGGCTGAATCCAGCATATTCACGTTTAGCTGCATTGCATTGCGTCATTTGCTATATCGTGGAACATGGGCTTTGAATCAGCAAACGAAATTAAACGAGTCACGCTAAAGCCCCAACGTAGAACCCATCATTTAGTTGCTCCACTGCACGTTATAAATTCCGATTTTCATCTAATTCTGTTAGACGTGAGGCTGTTTCAAGTCTGTCGCTACCTGAAATCTACTCCTTCGGGTTTTTGTTTATTTTTTATTGTTGCAGTTGTTTTGTCACAGAGGGAGGTCAAATGTATTGCTCGAAGGGGTGTAGTACATTGCTTTTAGCCAATGAAATCACCGCCTCCTAATTCTATTGTCCATTTGCTGCACAGAAAACTAAATTCGTCCCAGAATACAACTCGGATACCTTTCACGTATTCCGAGTAATAAACAAATAAACCAGCATGTTAATTTTTTTAGTAGGCTAGGTATCGAAATGCCATAAAATTTGCGCGTGCGCTGACGGAGTGTTTGAACAAGAGAGAAAAACGCAGTACCTCCAGACACCGGCGCTGGAGCGTCGTACCAAACGAGGCATCCCGGGATTTCGGCCCGTGCGATCGCTTTTGGACGCAGTTGGCCCTTCGCTGCTTTCTGCTACCGACCTTGCCTCCCGGTACGGCACTGAGGGAGAGATATGTCGGCCCCTAAACCATATGTAACAAATCCCACGCCTACTCACAGCTTCAAACCGCCCTTGTCAACATAACGTAAGAACTCAATGGCTTAAATGTACAAGGGAAAAGTCATTTTCTCTGTCATATGGTAAGCACTGGAGTCGCAGATTATAAAGTGTGCGCACGCGCCCTGCTAAAGGTAACATACATACAGGCATAAGCTTCTTTTCATCTCAAATTTCCGAATAACTACAGGAGCTTATATCTTCCAAACATTACAAATACATAGCATATACAGATACCTACTAAATACATAATATTTAAAGATATATTCATTAAAAAGAAAAGCCGCTGTACAAAATGCGGCCCGGTAAGGATAAAATCAGGTAGCGCATTCCGCAACTTAGCTGATACGTAAGAAAAAACAGAACTAAGACCATAACTGGTTGTTCCAGGTTTATTGAGGGACAGAATGTGATTTCCGCGAAGATCATGCATAAGAAGGGGACGGGAGAGAAAACGCATTTTTCATATAAGCAGAAAAACCCTTTTTTCCAAAACAAAACAAAACAAACCAAAGAAAACATACTTTTATCAAGTAATACGAGGAAATTTTGAATGCGCTTATTGCATAGAGATGTACAGCTTGACGTTCGCAGTAAGAGGACAGGTAATCTGTAAATATAAATTTCGTTATTCTCTTATTTACATTATTATACCGTTTCTTTGACACGACAATTACAGCGAAATGAAAGCACAACTTTGTCGCCAATTTTCTACGATAAAAACTTGTTCAGAAATCCAAATTCTAAGTTAACAGCACACACCAGGCCTACTCCTTAGTATCTGGATAGAAATCATTTCCTCTGGCCGCGCTTCAGCTATTCGATGAGGGCCACTCTCGTGCTTCTTAAGTTTCCTCGCTCATGCCCAAAAAGAATTCTGGGTAATTCTGCCATTCCATGACAAGGGAAGACTCCCGATTCTCATTTCATAGTTTTTTTCATAAGTGTCGGGCCTCCCAGTCCTACCAGCAAAATAACGCATCGACTGAAGGTTTTGCCCAGATTGTGTCAGTAGGTCCTGGAATTCGTCCACAGAAAGGCCAGAGAGACAACTTCACTCCTGAACCGCTTTGTTTAATTTACAACAGAGCATTTTAGGCGTCCCAGTCTGCATGAAACCATCTCTCGCCTCTGTCTGCGGCAAGACCAGACACGCACGGTTCTTACGTTACGCTTATGCCTATAAAATCAACTGAAATGTCAATTGCTGGTAAAAAAAAAAAAAACAAGACGCTTCCTTAAGCGTTTACTCGAATTACTATATAGCGCAGACGTAGGGTGATACATTTTGGAAGAGGTAGTTTTTTAATTTGGCAAGTACGGAACAAAACAAGTAAATGTTTCTGCAGCCAGTTGCTCATTTACAAACGCGGATAATGTACCGGTGAACATCGTGCAACAATGGACCTCTTTAGCTTGTACGTTTTGTTTTCCCATTTCAGACCACGTGATGTTCCCAAGGGAATGTTCCTTTTGTTTTTTCATAAGTTATGCATATATATGCATGTGTATAAGACGACATTTGAAAGAAACTGTTCCCTAGGGTAACGTCACGTGGTCTGAAATGGGAAAACAAAACGTACAAGCTAAAAGGTCCATTGTACCGGTGAACAATTGCAAATAAATTCATCAGGGAAAAGGACCCCCCTTTTAGACAGGGTCTATGGACCTGACCCCTATTTTTTCTTAGTTAATTTTTTTGGTTTGCGTTTTTGTTGTAAAGTGTCCGAAAGGATGTTAATGAGCTTTTTAACCTTAGTAAAGACGATTTCAGCTAATTTGCTTCACTTTTCTTCCGCACTAATAAAAAATTACTTGAACTTTAAATAAAATGTTATGCGCTCCAAGGAAGAATGGAAGTAGGCGGTGTACAGACCGTCACTCTCCTAATTTACCGTTAGTAATCTTGTTTCGGAATAATTTTGCAAAAATTAATGAGTGATCTACGGTGACCAAATCATATTTCTTTGGAGCTAAATTTTCAAAACGGTGGTAAATGAGGCAGATTCCAAAAGTGCATTAAAGAGCGTCTGATCGTTTTAAGATTCCTTGGCTTCATAGCACAGAAGTACTCTTTAAAGGAAAGGATGCCTTTGCAAGTCTTCCAACTGGGTACGGCTCTGATCTTCAGAGCAACCCCGATCGTTGCCAATGAGCTGTTTATATTTTCCTCGATATGTACACATCTCAAGTCTTCCAGGGCAACACGCTTTATAGATTGTTCTTGAGAATAGCTAGGCTGGTCCGAGCAAGGCATTGAGATTACATTGACTGGTAAGGGGATAGCCTGGGACGTTTTCAACTGAGCAATCTTTTGAATCGTGCAATATTCACCTCGTGAAGATTCGTCAGGAGCGCTTTCAATTCCTACAAATGTATGTAGAATCGATTTCCACTTTACACTCCATAGATAACAATTCCCCTCGTACTTTAAAAGAAAAATCTCTTTGACCATCCAAAAAATTTTTATTCGTATTTTTTACCATGCACAAAGTACACACGAACTCATCGTGAAATCCCTCACGGTGTTGATGGGGAGAAACAAAATGAAAGCCAATTAAAACTCGTTGTTTCAATGATGTAATGATAGAGGGGTAATACCCAATCAAACATTTTCCATACATTCCAGGAAAAAATCACGCGGTATTGAACACGATTAACAACGGTAAATCACAGACGCTTCTCTCAGATTTTTTTTCGGAGATTGGGCAGCGGTGCACAGGCTAGAATGGAAGGGGCCATTTGGATTCTACTTAACCCGTGAATGGGATCAAAGACACCAACCCACATCATTACAATAAAGTTTGATTTCAATCAATCTGATCAAGACAGTAGAATGAAATGAAATTATCCTTGTAAAATAGCTTACTACATCATACATTTCTTCAATTTATTATACTGGTAATATTATAATTAACAAATTAATCTTTTTTAAATATAAATTTATCTATCTTAATTTCATGGACATAAAATTGATTAGCTTTTTACCAGAACCGGACAGAACTTTTTTATATATTATTCTAAGAAGGGCTTACACTTACTAGGGTTGTACCTGCCTCGAAAGTTTCGATCCGCTTCGCAAAATAGTAATTTTGGTCACATTACTATTTTGCGAAATGGATCGAAAATTTCCGGGTAGGTACAACCCTAACCATTTACCAACGCTAACATTAGGCCTAAAAACTTTTGTTTAGGCCTAAGCTTAGCTTAAAGAATGTTTCGGATTCTTTCTGTATTTCTGTTCCTTTTGTCTCGTTTTACAAATTAGTGTAAGCCCTAATAAAGTTCATCTGATGTAACCAACAATGGACTCCCAAATTAGCCAGCCCCAACATGAACAATATATATAAGCATTAACATATTTTATAACGATAAAATACCAGTGATAAATGAACAGACATTGTTATTGTTCTCTTTGGGTAATGTAATCATTGTTAGTGATGACAAAATGAAACAATTTGTAACTGATACCCAATCTAAACATTGTCACAAAGTGAATTCATCCCCTTTGTCACGAAATCGTCCTTTCGAAGGTTAAAAAGCTCATTAGCATGCTTTGGGACACTTTTTAGCAAAAAAAAAAATAACAATAATAATAATAAATAGGGGTCCATAGACCGGGTCCATGGACCCCGTCCAAAAGGGGGGGTCTATGTTTTGTCCTTTCCGTTCAACAGGTGACGCAGCTAATTAGGAATAGTATGTTTTGGAACAGGTTGTTGGAATGGAAATAACGAGGGCCTTAGGTCTATTTTTTAGCATGTAGCGTGACATCAGATAAACTGGTTTCAAGTGAAAGCAGCCAGTGAGGCAAAGGCGGGTGAAACACTAGTGTAGCAACACAGAAAACATGTGAAAAACTATTCTTGTAATTAAGTCTTAATACCGGTATCCAGATGCAAAGGTTCCAGATTAACATACCGCTGCTGGTAGTTCTGTACTAGCGATTTCGTCATGCAGTCAACAGGCAAGATTAGAGTAAATATGTCATTCATAACATTCCAGAAGGCTGAATCCAGCATTTTCACATTTTAGCTGCACCGCATTGCGTCATTTGCCCTCTCGTGGAAGTTGGGCTTTGAATCAGCAAACAAAATAAAATGAGTCACACTAAAGTTCCAACATAGAACCCATCATTTGGTTGCTCCACTGCAGGTTATAAATTCCGATTTTCATCGAATTCTGTAGGACGAGAGGCTGTTTCAAGTCTCTCGCTATCGGAAATCTTCTCCTTCGGCTGTGTTTAATTTATTTGTTATTGTTGCAGTTGTTTCGTCAGAGAGGGAGGTCACAGAGGGAGGTCAAATGTATTGCTCAAAGGGGTCTAGTACATTGCCTTTTAACCAATGAAATCACCGCCTCGTAATTCTATTGTCCATTTGCTGCACAGAAAACTAAATTCTGCCCAGATTATAACTCGGATACCTTTCAGGTATTCCGCGTAATAAGATTGTGATCACTGAGGCCAAGATCAAAAACCCCTGAGGTAAGAACAGAAAGTGGCTTGTTCGTAAGAATTACATCAATGAGCGAGCTGGATTCTACCACTACCCTAGTTGGTACTTTAATCAAGTTGGTGAGACCATATACATCCATCAAATCCATAAGAGTCTTACCCTCTTTAGCACCCTTGTCAGGCCGGGAGAGGTCGCAGTTTAGGTCTCCAATTAGCATAATACTCTCGTAACGTTAAGTTGACCGGAGAAGAATATCATTAATTTTATGTTCCCATGTAGCTTTTAACAAGCCTGGTGGTCTGTACATTCCAATGACAAACATCTTTTTCGCTCTCCTGGACGTTTGCACACACAGGGATATCGATTCAGCTTGATGCCCCTTCAAGTCATGTATTCTAGTCACAATCAACCCTCTTCTAAAGTAAATGAACACCCCCCTCCCCCCCCAAAAAAAACGGTCACTATCTTTCGCGGTACAGGCGAAATCCTTTGATTCTTTGATCCATGCAGTGTTCTGTGCTAAAGCTAGCGTATATTTCAATTTAATTTAGGTATGTACATTTACAATGATTATTAAAATCCGTACTTCTATGATGATAAAAAGATTTCCCCGCTGTTTCCGTTCTTATTGCAGGGAGATGCAAAAGACTGCTCTGCCGGGTTGACCGGGTAGAACGCTGTTTACCTCACGCAACATGCCCAGATCCCAGCACAATACTCTAATATCGGTCTGATCATTGAAACATTGATGGTATTAGCACCATGTGAAATGATATAACGGCGCACACTACTTGGCACACCGACCGGGTCAGTACGCAGCTATTACAACGGCTCTCGGGATTGGCTAAGAAAACAATGGACCAAAACAAACAACCAATCAACGATGTACCCTAACCTACAACAATAGAGCTGCGTCCTAAAGGGATCCCGTGAAATTAGAGGTTGTACTCTACTGACCAGCCGTGGAAACAATAGCTTTAGCATATTCATTACTACCCTTCGCACCCCACGCGCCGGCGCTAGACAACACCAACAACATAATCTGGTGCGTGACTCGTGCATGGTGCCTTCGGACAGACAGGATCAGCGCTTTATTAACCAACATAGTCTTACACTGTGAACGAGCTTGTGAAACCATATTGACAATACATGAACATCAATGTGCAAGTGCGAATATAGTTGACAATAGAAATGTATCTATCTCGACGAAATGTATTATATAGATAACCGTAGTCAAAAAATTTAAGTGCAAGGGCAGTTACATAAGTGAAAAAACAGAAAACTAGGAAAAAACCTACCGAAAATACAGCGGCGATACGTTGCCCGATACGAAAACCCGGGGTAAAAACCTAATGGGAAAAACCCGGGAACGTATTTCTCGATCGAATGCAACGCATTTCAGCTCCGAAGATTAGAGCTTTAAGTTTTCTAACTGATATAAAGTTAGGATACAGTTCTTGGTGGCTGTCCAGAAGGCGAGATAGTGAAAACTAGAAATTCTACTTTTTATACCAAATAATTAGCATATAATATTTGCAGTTACATAATCATGAACAAAAGGTAAATACGAAACAATTGTTCACAATATGTGAAGCCTTATTTCAGCAACAATGTGAATACCTTGAATTATAGTAATGCTACGAACCGTAACGAACACGCTTTCCAACAACTCTTTGTTCCGTTGGAAAGCATTATTCGTTCCAGCCAAGGTATTTGTCAAAGATATCGTCCAAATACTTAAACACAGTAACGCGCTTTAATTTATGGCGGACCCATTAATAGTGACCTAGAACTGATTTATCTTAGCAAGTTTCTGGGAAGAAACAAACAGCATTGTCTCAATCTTAGTTATGTTGACAAATAAGTATTTGAATGACACTCAATTGAAAACCTCTCTAAACAAGTGAAAATATAGGTGGTTTTCACCTTACCGTCCATCATTGCCGCCATGTTGGTGGACGAAAACAAAAGATCTCTCATTAGCATCTTTTGTTCGTCCACCAGCAATTTTACATTACACCATTGACACCTCAGTCTCAGCATAGTTAATCGAGAGACTTGTTTTGAAACCTGAAAACCTTCAAAGCAAGAAAATGTTGTCCCAATCAATGTTGAATGGACCGTGATCCTGCACAATCTTTTGTTTCGCTTCGCACGAGTTTGCAAATTAGTTGCGCGTCATTTAATTGAAGGATTTGATTGGTCGTCTTCTCGAAAAAAAAGGTGTGTTTTGTGCAGGGTCAAGACCAAAAATACGGAGAAAAACATGAAACTATGAAACTTGTCGAGTTTGGAGATGGTTATGATAACCATCTCCATGCATTAACTATTGTCTCAAGAGATCGATTGGAAACCACCTATTTTCTATTGGTATCAAAGGTGATGAGTGTCTATTGTTATCTGCGCAACGCCCACTTAATTTTCATGATCAAGGCTGTTCCCCTGGGAATTGGCTATAAGGAATTGGCTATTTAACAAAGTTTTGCAGAGCGTACGTTCTCTTTATCGTAAAGTAGTCTACAACCTATGTGCTGCGCTTTCGACACCGTTGGTACTTGAATGTCCCATACCGAGGAAGGACAGGAACCGAAAGAGTAGCCGACACAAGAAGAGAGCACAGCGAGTCTGCGACCACCGAAACCCTGCGTTGGTTCAGCAAGTTTTTGGACTATTGAAGGATTACCTGTTAACTCAACTTGTTTCTCAGGAAAGGAAACTCGAGTCCAAGCATCGACAAAGACACAATGGAACTGTGTTTTTTGCCAAGGTAAGTGACATTGTGTTTATTTTTTTTGAACGCGAGCTTGGACCCCCAAACAGCCTTGTTCTTCAAATTTATTATTGATTGCTCATACTTTCGTTTACGCGGTATCGAATAGTGGCATGGATACAAGCTTGTAAGTGTAATTTTTTGAAAAATTGTTACTCTTAAAGCGAGCCCTCCGTCTCTTTTTTTGATAACAGATTTCATGCTACTCCATCATTGTTTCCTCATATATTTTGCCAATCGCTATGCGCTGCTCTGCATGATACAGTCTCCAACCTTACGCACGATATTTCTAATAATTCTCTGCCGAAGAATCGAGAAGAATATTCAGAAACGTTTTTCACTGCTCATCCAGCGCTCATAAACACAATGCTCCTTTCGGCTCAGCTCTTGGTAACTTTTAGGTCACTGAAGTTTTTAGATTACGGAATTCTCTACATCCTGACTGGGCGTTCACTTACAAATGATGTCTTGAAAAACGAATTCGAAAAATTCTCGCTTACAATACTAGGAGTTAAAAATGATAATGTTTAGGTTAATTCAGCACTTGGCTAAGTAGGCTGACTGCTGGCTGTTATACACAATTGTGGTCTCATTCATAAAGAAGCCTTTCAAAGTAATCATGAACCAAGTTATCGTACTCTACAATGTTTCATTTAACTATATAACTTGTGTTCGTTGAGTGACAATAATGTAATCCTTTCCTGTCGGTTTACTAGCTTTTACTGTTTCATTAATTTATACTGCAGCCTCGGTTAGCATTGCTACACTCGCGTAGTATATATTGCAACCAGCCTTAAATTTGTCTTTAAAAAATGAATTAAAGTCTGTTTTATCGAGGTGACAGATGAAGAAATCTCTTTTTCAAAGAAAATGCATATTTTTCAAGTAATTACTTACGTAATAACACTAAAACAATTATTCACCTCGCCTTCGGCGAATAATTGTCGAATAGTAGACTCTTGTGCTTCTTTCCCTCGCGCTGATTGCCTAACTTTGAGGTGATTAACCAACTACTATTCAATTCCGAGTAGCCTTTTCACGGCTCGGTAAATATTCATTACCATTTCCCTGAATAATTGTCAATTATTTTTATGTGCTAGTTAGAGAAGTACACATGCATGGCCAGATTAATTTCAAACAGTTTGTTCTGCCATGGAAATACAAGGCAAGAAATATCATAAATATTTTCTCGAGTCTTCAAACGAACCTCGTTTTGTCGGTTCGTACTTGGAGTTAAGGTACCTTGTCTTTTTCCAAAAACGTTGGTTACTAATAGGTACTAGGTCGTTGCCAATTTTCTCGCAATTTCCAAGATTTACGCAGTGGCTGTCAAAAAAAAATCAAAGTGCGCTTCCAGAGGCTCTGTACCATTCCGTACGCTGTCCTTGAATTTCATTTAACTTTTTTTGTTACAATTGTAATAATAATAGTAATAATAATTATAGTAACAATAGCAACCTTTTATTGGACCGTCCAGCATAGTTCAACGACTTCGGAGATGACAGACCCTTTAGGGTGAGATGAGAAAAGCCGTATAGATAACTTCATATTATAATTCAACAGAGTACATTGCACACAAAGCAGAACACTAAAAAAATGCGAGGATGCTAGCTCTTGTCCAGGATTCAAAGCGTAAGAGCAAATTTGCTGGCTAGCAAAGAAATATGGCCTGCACACAAGCTTTCCGTCTCGCCCCACTCTCCATGCTGCA
>NC_090879.1:9155659-9188159 GCF_036669935.1 Montipora foliosa
TCCTAGATCCAACCTTCTGAGGTCCAATCGGTCCTATTTAAACGTGATCAATGACGGACCAAAACTTAATCTCAAAATATTCAGCCTTTGTATAAAAATCAAAGCTCAAACGTTTGCCAGTCAGGTGTTGAACAAACTCAATTTCAAAATCTAAATATGAAAAAAAGGATTTTTTTAAACATATACGAGCACTTTAACAACTTTCAACAACATTGATCCCAATGCAGTTTCTTATTAGTGTAGGTTTGTTGCTAGCATATACTCCAAAAAATGTGGAAACCTTTAACTTGTAGTTTTAAATGATGTCCGTATCAAGTCCCCTAATTACTGGGTTACCACATCGCAATCCATACAGAAATCGAGTTTAATTTCTCCATTTTCTTTTTTTTCCTTTTTTTCTCGTATTGGGAAACGTCTTTACTGTCGCTTTCCTGCTAAGTAGTGTCTTTGTGTACAGAGTCCTCTGCGCGGAAGTTTTGTCGGTTTCAGGGGGTAGTAGAAATGTATAGATTTTTATCCGGTGGACACGTTAGAATATTTAATTAACCTGCAATGACATCTTAGTAATTGAAACGGGTTTTAGTGGATCTTTAAACAAAATATACTATTATGGAGCTCAAGAATGGAACGTCTATTGGATAAACAGGACAGGCGGTGGAAAATAAATATCTACACTCTTAATAGTGACGAGTAATTGTCTTCGATAACAATTGCATCTTTTCCCGTCGATATCAAAGTGAGCTTTGTTGCTAATATTTTGCTAACGGTAGAGTTATGCACAACACTGAAACCAAATGGCCCATTCTGTATGGGTTTAACAAACATTGAAGGAATCTAACGCCTTGAATGAATCTGTGTTTACTGAAGTCGCATTTCAGTTGTCTTAATATTTACATTTATTTTGTATTTAACTCTGCAGTCGACAGGTAAAAATAAGTGGAAATGTGACGGAAGAATTATTTGGAAGAAAGCTTGTCTGTTTTGTGCTATATTATTCACGTAAAAGGTTCTTCAAGAAGAAGTTCACCCGAAAACGGTACTTTCCCCTCGTCTAATAGTGGGAAGTTAGTGTTAAAGGGACAGTTTCACGGTTTTGCGCATGTCCAAGCTTTATCGCTAGCAATTGTAAATTTTACGGTTTCTTACTGAACCAGATGATGTTAATTAAACACAGAGTATTAAGTCAAATACACTGAATGACTAAGGCCCAAATTTGGAAGACAATGCGGGTTTACACAGAAAATATCGAACTTAGTTTTGATCTCGAATTTATTGTACGGGTCGAAAATTTATTCTACGCACGAGTAGTCATAACGCACGAGTAATCTATTCGCATGCAGTAGGTTCATAACACAAAGGAAATGATTACAAACGTAATTCCAATGAGTAATACATTACTATGGGATTGTTTCCGTTTCTTGCATCAGTGCTTTCGATTGTTTCAATAACGATGGAATTAAATGGGCTGACGTGACAGTTTGCCCATGCGCAGAGACGTGAAACTCTCCCTTTAAGATCATGTACTTCCCAAAGTTTCAGCTTCCAAAGACCTTTCTAACCTTTAATTATTAAATGCCTAGTCAAATCTCGCACGATCGCCGCCATCTTAAATTAGCTCAGCAGCCCGGCGGCATGTTCATAACGTTATTGAGGGCAACCTGAAGTTTTGCAAAAAGCTTGAACACACAAAGCTGTTACGATTCCTCTTGGTATTCCAGCAACATAAACTGCTCAAAAAGGTCAGAAAAAGACAGCAAAAGAGGTGTTTGTTGTAATTGTCGCCCAGTAAAGAGAAAAACCTCAGCAAAACCTCAGGTAATCAAGCTTGACAGTTCATGCTCTACACATTTCCGAGAAGCATGGCTTACCCCCTAAGGACTTAGGAGAAATTTTACTGTCTAATAAAGAAGTGCGAAAACAACTTTGATTGCTCGTGTATGGAACGTTTTTTAATTAACATGCTCAATGTACAAGTGACTTTTTTTTTTTACATTTCTTTCCTTTATTGTTTTTAACACTCCCTTCCACGTAGTTGTACATTTTTAGTTCATTATTTATCCATATAATTTGTGTTAATTTTTATTTCCTAACAATAAACTTCATAACTACTGAAGCACGATGAAAACGTCAATTTCTTTTTTACAACCTTTTTAAAATTAAAAAGAGAATGGCGTTTCCCTTTATAATATCTGATTTTGTCCCACTTTGTTCCAAGGATATTTATGCAAATTTCAAAACTTAAACAGAAAGGGATTGTGTAGTTTTCATCAGCCTCCAGAAATTGTTTACATATGACAGATCTCCCAGGATGGAATGACTGTTCTTTTCTTTGTTTCCAATTAAATATATATCGACCCACAATTCATTTTTCCCACAGGCACGCACTTGAAATAGGAAAGCGTTTTCCCCTCTAAGAGCAAATGTTTTTTTTTTCAATAAATTTTAAGCTGAAAACAAGGTCTGGAAGGGGGACCTGATCCCGCATTCCCTCTCCCTTTTCACCCGAATCCCGTATCCCGCACTCGTTGTCTTCGCTTTCCCGAATCCCGTTTCTTTCCTCAAAAGGACTAATTTTTGCATAAGCTAATGAAATTAAGATGTAGATCTGCCCTTATGGTTGTTATTTTGATTTTACGCGTGTTGTGAAACTACTGCAAAATGCAATTAGTTCTTCATACCTCAGTACGATGAAAGAGCCTGATATAAAAGAGTGATGGTTCTTCCTGTACGCGTGCGCACTGTCCTTGATAAAACAGTTCACAGGAAAACCCTCCACTGCGTCTTCCCCATTGGTGCTACTGTCCTCATTGTCGCTGGAGTCAGTCATAGTCTGACAGCTGGTCATCAGCTGAACTGGGTTCCTCAGTGACTCGATCGCCAACATGTAGCTCTCTCATCTAATCCAGTAAAAGTTTTTAAATGCTTTTGAAAGTTAAAAAGCTCTTTTTATCCGCGCTGAGCGAGAAATAAAACATTTCCTTGTGGATCGTCTGTAGCCAGGAAGAACGACACCAAAACTCCGACAGTGAGCTCCATAGAAGCAGAGCTGGCATCATTACTTGCCATTGCTCGCGGTTAAACAATCCTCTCGATAACAATAAAAGCTAAGAGCTTGAGCGTTATTGAATGTCTCGAGTATTAATTCAACCACGTGCGACACGCTCACTCTCTACAGTGTCTCCAGGCATCTGGCAAATAATTAATACGTTACAATGGTTTTTAACTTAATAAGGTTATTGTTAATATAAAAAGCAGACAACTTCTTTCTCTTTCTCTTTAAGAAAGAGATTTGCAGGATTTTTTTCCAAACCCTAAAATATTAATTCTCACAGAATGTTGCATCTTCTTCGATAGAGTGGTTTTACTTCACACGTAAAATATATAGTAGAATATTAAACGATATAGGTGCGTAAAAGCCCCTATCACATGGTGTATACAAGACCCAGGATGACAAAAATTACACAAAAAAAGAACGAACAATAAAGTCCAACCACAGTGTGGATGGATTGGATATAAGTCCAACCACAGTGTGGATGGATTGGATATAAGTCCAACCACAGTGTGGATGGATTGGATATAAGTCCAACCACAGTGTGGATGGATTGGATATAAGTCCAACCACAGTGTGGATGGATTGGATATAAGTCCAACCACAGTGTGGATGGATTGGATATAAGTCCAACCACAGTGTGGATGGATTGGATATAAGTCCAACCACAGTGTGGATGGATTGGATATAAGTCCAACCACAGTGTGGATGGATTGGATATAAGTCCAACCACAGTGTGGATGGATTGGATATAAGTCCAACCACAGTGTGGATGGATTGGATATAAGTCCAACCACAGTGTGGATGGATTGGATATAAGTCCAACCACAGTGTGGATGGATTGGATATAAGTCCAACCACAGTGTGGATGGATTGGATATAAGTCCAACCACAGTGTGGATGGATTGGATATAAGTCCAACCACAGTGTGGATGGATTGGATATAAGTCCAACCACAGTGTGGATGGATTGGATATAAGTCCAACCACAGTGTGGATGGATTGGATATAAGTCCAACCACAGTGTGGATGGATTGGATATAAGTCCAACCACAGTGTGGATGGATTGGATATAAGTCCAACCACAGTGTGGATGGATTGGATATAAGTCCAACCACAGTGTGGATGGATTGGATATAAGTCCAACCACAGTGTGGATGGATTGGATATAAGTCCAACCACAGTGTGGATGGATTGGATATAAGTCCAACCACAGTGTGGATGGATTGGATATAAGTCCAACCACAGTGTGGATGGATTGGATATAAGTCCAACCACAGTGTGGATGGATTGGATATAAGTCCAACCACAGTGTGGATGGATTGGATATAAGTCCAACCACAGTGTGGATGGATTGGATATAAGTCCAACCACAGTGTGGATGGATTGGATATAAGTCCAACCACAGTGTGGATGGATTGGATATAAGTCCAACCACAGTGTGGATGGATTGGATATAAGTCCAACCACAGTGTGGATGGATTGGATATAAGTCCAACCACAGTGTGGATGGATTGGATATAAGTCCAACCACAGTGTGGATGGATTGGATATAAGTCCAACCACAGTGTGGATGGATTGGATATAAGTCCAACCACAGTGTGGATGGATTGGATATAAGTCCAACCACAGTGTGGATGGATTGGATATAAGTCCAACCACAGTGTGGATGGATTGGATATAAGTCCAACCACAGTGTGGATGGATTGGATATAAGTCCAACCACAGTGTGGATGGATTGGATATAAGTCCAACCACAGTGTGGATGGATTGGATATAAGTCCAACCACAGTGTGGATGGATTGGATATAAGTCCAACCACAGTGTGGATGGATTGGATATAAGTCCAACCACAGTGTGGATGGATTGGATATAAGTCCAACCACAGTGTGGATGGATTGGATATAAGTCCAACCACAGTGTGGATGGATTGGATATAAGTCCAACCACAGTGTGGATGGATTGGATATAAGTCCAACCACAGTGTGGATGGATTGGATATAAGTCCAACCACAGTGTGGATGGATTGGATATAAGTCCAACCACAGTGTGGATGGATTGGATATAAGTCCAACCACAGTGTGGATGGATTGGATATAAGTCCAACCACAGTGTGGATGGATTGGATATAAGTCCAACCACAGTGTGGATGGATTGGATATAAGTCCAACCACAGTGTGGATGGATTGGATATAAGTCCAACCACAGTGTGGATGGATTGGATATAAGTCCAACCACAGTGTGGATGGATTGGATATAAGTCCAACCACAGTGTGGATGGATTGGATATAAGTCCAACCACAGTGTGGATGGATTGGATATAAGTCCAACCACAGTGTGGATGGATTGGATATAAGTCCAACCACAGTGTGGATGGATTGGATATAAGTCCAACCACAGTGTGGATGGATTGGATATAAGTCCAACCACAGTGTGGATGGATTGGATATAAGTCCAACCACAGTGTGGATGGATTGGATATAAGTCCAACCACAGTGTGGATGGATTGGATATAAGTCCAACCACAGTGTGGATGGATTGGATATAAGTCCAACCACAGTGTGGATGGATTGGATATAAGTCCAACCACAGTGTGGATGGATTGGATATAAGTCCAACCACAGTGTGGATGGATTGGATATAAGTCCAACCACAGTGTGGATGGATTGGATATAAGTCCAACCACAGTGTGGATGGATTGGATATAAGTCCAACCACAGTGTGGATGGATTGGATATAAGTCCAACCACAGTGTGGATGGATTGGATATAAGTCCAACCACAGTGTGGATGGATTGGATATAAGTCCAACCACAGTGTGGATGGATTGGATATAAGTCCAACCACAGTGTGGATGGATTGGATATAAGTCCAACCACAGTGTGGATGGATTGGATATAAGTCCAACCACAGTGTGGATGGATTGGATATAAGTCCAACCACAGTGTGGATGGATTGGATATAAGTCCAACCACAGTGTGGATGGATTGGATATAAGTCCAACCACAGTGTGGATGGATTGGATATAAGTCCAACCACAGTGTGGATGGATTGGATATAAGTCCAACCACAGTGTGGATGGATTGGATATAAGTCCAACCACAGTGTGGATGGATTGGATATAAGTCCAACCACAGTGTGGATGGATTGGATATAAGTCCAACCACAGTGTGGATGGATTGGATATAAGTCCAACCACAGTGTGGATGGATTGGATATAAGTCCAACCACAGTGTGGATGGATTGGATATAAGTCCAACCACAGTGTGGATGGATTGGATATAAGTCCAACCACAGTGTGGATGGATTGGATATAAGTCCAACCACAGTGTGGATGGATTGGATATAAGTCCAACCACAGTGTGGATGGATTGGATATAAGTCCAACCACAGTGTGGATGGATTGGATATAAGTCCAACCACAGTGTGGATGGATTGGATATAAGTCCAACCACAGTGTGGATGGATTGGATATAAGTCCAACCACAGTGTGGATGGATTGGATATAAGTCCAACCACAGTGTGGATGGATTGGATATAAGTCCAACCACAGTGTGGATGGATTGGATATAAGTCCAACCACAGTGTGGATGGATTGGATATAAGTCCAACCACAGTGTGGATGGATTGGATATAAGTCCAACCACAGTGTGGATGGATTGGATATAAGTCCAACCACAGTGTGGATGGATTGGATATAAGTCCAACCACAGTGTGGATGGATTGGATATAAGTCCAACCACAGTGTGGATGGATTGGATATAAGTCCAACCACAGTGTGGATGGATTGGATATAAGTCCAACCACAGTGTGGATGGATTGGATATAAGTCCAACCACAGTGTGGATGGATTGGATATAAGTCCAACCACAGTGTGGATGGATTGGATATAAGTCCAACCACAGTGTGGATGGATTGGATATAAGTCCAACCACAGTGTGGATGGATTGGATATAAGTCCAACCACAGTGTGGATGGATTGGATATAAGTCCAACCACAGTGTGGATGGATTGGATATAAGTCCAACCACAGTGTGGATGGATTGGATATAAGTCCAACCACAGTGTGGATGGATTGGATATAAGTCCAACCACAGTGTGGATGGATTGGATATAAGTCCAACCACAGTGTGGATGGATTGGATATAAGTCCAACCACAGTGTGGATGGATTGGATATAAGTCCAACCACAGTGTGGATGGATTGGATATAAGTCCAACCACAGTGTGGATGGATTGGATATAAGTCCAACCACAGTGTGGATGGATTGGATATAAGTCCAACCACAGTGTGGATGGATTGGATATAAGTCCAACCACAGTGTGGATGGATTGGATATAAGTCCAACCACAGTGTGGATGGATTGGATATAAGTCCAACCACAGTGTGGATGGATTGGATATAAGTCCAACCACAGTGTGGATGGATTGGATATAAGTCCAACCACAGTGTGGATGGATTGGATATAAGTCCAACCACAGTGTGGATGGATTGGATATAAGTCCAACCACAGTGTGGATGGATTGGATATAAGTCCAACCACAGTGTGGATGGATTGGATATAAGTCCAACCACAGTGTGGATGGATTGGATATAAGTCCAACCACAGTGTGGATGGATTGGATATAAGTCCAACCACAGTGTGGATGGATTGGATATAAGTCCAACCACAGTGTGGATGGATTGGATATAAGTCCAACCACAGTGTGGATGGATTGGATATAAGTCCAACCACAGTGTGGATGGATTGGATATAAGTCCAACCACAGTGTGGATGGATTGGATATAAGTCCAACCACAGTGTGGATGGATTGGATATAAGTCCAACCACAGTGTGGATGGATTGGATATAAGTCCAACCACAGTGTGGATGGATTGGATATAAGTCCAACCACAGTGTGGATGGATTGGATATAAGTCCAACCACAGTGTGGATGGATTGGATATAAGTCCAACCACAGTGTGGATGGATTGGATATAAGTCCAACCACAGTGTGGATGGATTGGATATAAGTCCAACCACAGTGTGGATGGATTGGATATAAGTCCAACCACAGTGTGGATGGATTGGATATAAGTCCAACCACAGTGTGGATGGATTGGATATAAGTCCAACCACAGTGTGGATGGATTGGATATAAGTCCAACCACAGTGTGGATGGATTGGATATAAGTCCAACCACAGTGTGGATGGATTGGATATAAGTCCAACCACAGTGTGGATGGATTGGATATAAGTCCAACCACAGTGTGGATGGATTGGATATAAGTCCAACCACAGTGTGGATGGATTGGATATAAGTCCAACCACAGTGTGGATGGATTGGATATAAGTCCAACCACAGTGTGGATGGATTGGATATAAGTCCAACCACAGTGTGGATGGATTGGATATAAGTCCAACCACAGTGTGGATGGATTGGATATAAGTCCAACCACAGTGTGGATGGATTGGATATAAGTCCAACCACAGTGTGGATGGATTGGATATAAGTCCAACCACAGTGTGGATGGATTGGATATAAGTCCAACCACAGTGTGGATGGATTGGATATAAGTCCAACCACAGTGTGGATGGATTGGATATAAGTCCAACCACAGTGTGGATGGATTGGATATAAGTCCAACCACAGTGTGGATGGATTGGATATAAGTCCAACCACAGTGTGGATGGATTGGATATAAGTCCAACCACAGTGTGGATGGATTGGATATAAGTCCAACCACAGTGTGGATGGATTGGATATAAGTCCAACCACAGTGTGGATGGATTGGATATAAGTCCAACCACAGTGTGGATGGATTGGATATAAGTCCAACCACAGTGTGGATGGATTGGATATAAGTCCAACCACAGTGTGGATGGATTGGATATAAGTCCAACCACAGTGTGGATGGATTGGATATAAGTCCAACCACAGTGTGGATGGATTGGATATAAGTCCAACCACAGTGTGGATGGATTGGATATAAGTCCAACCACAGTGTGGATGGATTGGATATAAGTCCAACCACAGTGTGGATGGATTGGATATAAGTCCAACCACAGTGTGGATGGATTGGATATAAGTCCAACCACAGTGTGGATGGATTGGATATAAGTCCAACCACAGTGTGGATGGATTGGATATAAGTCCAACCACAGTGTGGATGGATTGGATATAAGTCCAACCACAGTGTGGATGGATTGGATATAAGTCCAACCACAGTGTGGATGGATTGGATATAAGTCCAACCACAGTGTGGATGGATTGGATATAAGTCCAACCACAGTGTGGATGGATTGGATATAAGTCCAACCACAGTGTGGATGGATTGGATATAAGTCCAACCACAGTGTGGATGGATTGGATATAAGTCCAACCACAGTGTGGATGGATTGGATATAAGTCCAACCACAGTGTGGATGGATTGGATATAAGTCCAACCACAGTGTGGATGGATTGGATATAAGTCCAACCACAGTGTGGATGGATTGGATATAAGTCCAACCACAGTGTGGATGGATTGGATATAAGTCCAACCACAGTGTGGATGGATTGGATATAAGTCCAACCACAGTGTGGATGGATTGGATATAAGTCCAACCACAGTGTGGATGGATTGGATATAAGTCCAACCACAGTGTGGATGGATTGGATATAAGTCCAACCACAGTGTGGATGGATTGGATATAAGTCCAACCACAGTGTGGATGGATTGGATATAAGTCCAACCACAGTGTGGATGGATTGGATATAAGTCCAACCACAGTGTGGATGGATTGGATATAAGTCCAACCACAGTGTGGATGGATTGGATATAAGTCCAACCACAGTGTGGATGGATTGGATATAAGTCCAACCACAGTGTGGATGGATTGGATATAAGTCCAACCACAGTGTGGATGGATTGGATATAAGTCCAACCACAGTGTGGATGGATTGGATATAAGTCCAACCACAGTGTGGATGGATTGGATATAAGTCCAACCACAGTGTGGATGGATTGGATATAAGTCCAACCACAGTGTGGATGGATTGGATATAAGTCCAACCACAGTGTGGATGGATTGGATATAAGTCCAACCACAGTGTGGATGGATTGGATATAAGTCCAACCACAGTGTGGATGGATTGGATATAAGTCCAACCACAGTGTGGATGGATTGGATATAAGTCCAACCACAGTGTGGATGGATTGGATATAAGTCCAACCACAGTGTGGATGGATTGGATATAAGTCCAACCACAGTGTGGATGGATTGGATATAAGTCCAACCACAGTGTGGATGGATTGGATATAAGTCCAACCACAGTGTGGATGGATTGGATATAAGTCCAACCACAGTGTGGATGGATTGGATATAAGTCCAACCACAGTGTGGATGGATTGGATATAAGTCCAACCACAGTGTGGATGGATTGGATATAAGTCCAACCACAGTGTGGATGGATTGGATATAAGTCCAACCACAGTGTGGATGGATTGGATATAAGTCCAACCACAGTGTGGATGGATTGGATATAAGTCCAACCACAGTGTGGATGGATTGGATATAAGTCCAACCACAGTGTGGATGGATTGGATATAAGTCCAACCACAGTGTGGATGGATTGGATATAAGTCCAACCACAGTGTGGATGGATTGGATATAAGTCCAACCACAGTGTGGATGGATTGGATATAAGTCCAACCACAGTGTGGATGGATTGGATATAAGTCCAACCACAGTGTGGATGGATTGGATATAAGTCCAACCACAGTGTGGATGGATTGGATATAAGTCCAACCACAGTGTGGATGGATTGGATATAAGTCCAACCACAGTGTGGATGGATTGGATATAAGTCCAACCACAGTGTGGATGGATTGGATATAAGTCCAACCACAGTGTGGATGGATTGGATATAAGTCCAACCACAGTGTGGATGGATTGGATATAAGTCCAACCACAGTGTGGATGGATTGGATATAAGTCCAACCACAGTGTGGATGGATTGGATATAAGTCCAACCACAGTGTGGATGGATTGGATATAAGTCCAACCACAGTGTGGATGGATTGGATATAAGTCCAACCACAGTGTGGATGGATTGGATATAAGTCCAACCACAGTGTGGATG
Source organism: Montipora foliosa (assembly GCF_036669935.1). Taxonomy (NCBI): domain Eukaryota; kingdom Metazoa; phylum Cnidaria; class Anthozoa; order Scleractinia; family Acroporidae; genus Montipora; species Montipora foliosa. The sequence goes on from NC_090879.1 coordinate 9,166,812, forward strand.
GATTGGATATAAGTCCAACCACAGTGTGGATGGATTGGATATAAGTCCAACCACAGTGTGGATGGATTGGATATAAGTCCAACCACAGTGTGGATGGATTGGATATAAGTCCAACCACAGTGTGGATGGATTGGATATAAGTCCAACCACAGTGTGGATGGATTGGATATAAGTCCAACCACAGTGTGGATGGATTGGATATAAGTCCAACCACAGTGTGGATGGATTGGATATAAGTCCAACCACAGTGTGGATGGATTGGATATAAGTCCAACCACAGTGTGGATGGATTGGATATAAGTCCAACCACAGTGTGGATGGATTGGATATAAGTCCAACCACAGTGTGGATGGATTGGATATAAGTCCAACCACAGTGTGGATGGATTGGATATAAGTCCAACCACAGTGTGGATGGATTGGATATAAGTCCAACCACAGTGTGGATGGATTGGATATAAGTCCAACCACAGTGTGGATGGATTGGATATAAGTCCAACCACAGTGTGGATGGATTGGATATAAGTCCAACCACAGTGTGGATGGATTGGATATAAGTCCAACCACAGTGTGGATGGATTGGATATAAGTCCAACCACAGTGTGGATGGATTGGATATAAGTCCAACCACAGTGTGGATGGATTGGATATAAGTCCAACCACAGTGTGGATGGATTGGATATAAGTCCAACCACAGTGTGGATGGATTGGATATAAGTCCAACCACAGTGTGGATGGATTGGATATAAGTCCAACCACAGTGTGGATGGATTGGATATAAGTCCAACCACAGTGTGGATGGATTGGATATAAGTCCAACCACAGTGTGGATGGATTGGATATAAGTCCAACCACAGTGTGGATGGATTGGATATAAGTCCAACCACAGTGTGGATGGATTGGATATAAGTCCAACCACAGTGTGGATGGATTGGATATAAGTCCAACCACAGTGTGGATGGATTGGATATAAGTCCAACCACAGTGTGGATGGATTGGATATAAGTCCAACCACAGTGTGGATGGATTGGATATAAGTCCAACCACAGTGTGGATGGATTGGATATAAGTCCAACCACAGTGTGGATGGATTGGATATAAGTCCAACCACAGTGTGGATGGATTGGATATAAGTCCAACCACAGTGTGGATGGATTGGATATAAGTCCAACCACAGTGTGGATGGATTGGATATAAGTCCAACCACAGTGTGGATGGATTGGATATAAGTCCAACCACAGTGTGGATGGATTGGATATAAGTCCAACCACAGTGTGGATGGATTGGATATAAGTCCAACCACAGTGTGGATGGATTGGATATAAGTCCAACCACAGTGTGGATGGATTGGATATAAGTCCAACCACAGTGTGGATGGATTGGATATAAGTCCAACCACAGTGTGGATGGATTGGATATAAGTCCAACCACAGTGTGGATGGATTGGATATAAGTCCAACCACAGTGTGGATGGATTGGATATAAGTCCAACCACAGTGTGGATGGATTGGATATAAGTCCAACCACAGTGTGGATGGATTGGATATAAGTCCAACCACAGTGTGGATGGATTGGATATAAGTCCAACCACAGTGTGGATGGATTGGATATAAGTCCAACCACAGTGTGGATGGATTGGATATAAGTCCAACCACAGTGTGGATGGATTGGATATAAGTCCAACCACAGTGTGGATGGATTGGATATAAGTCCAACCACAGTGTGGATGGATTGGATATAAGTCCAACCACAGTGTGGATGGATTGGATATAAGTCCAACCACAGTGTGGATGGATTGGATATAAGTCCAACCACAGTGTGGATGGATTGGATATAAGTCCAACCACAGTGTGGATGGATTGGATATAAGTCCAACCACAGTGTGGATGGATTGGATATAAGTCCAACCACAGTGTGGATGGATTGGATATAAGTCCAACCACAGTGTGGATGGATTGGATATAAGTCCAACCACAGTGTGGATGGATTGGATATAAGTCCAACCACAGTGTGGATGGATTGGATATAAGTCCAACCACAGTGTGGATGGATTGGATATAAGTCCAACCACAGTGTGGATGGATTGGATATAAGTCCAACCACAGTGTGGATGGATTGGATATAAGTCCAACCACAGTGTGGATGGATTGGATATAAGTCCAACCACAGTGTGGATGGATTGGATATAAGTCCAACCACAGTGTGGATGGATTGGATATAAGTCCAACCACAGTGTGGATGGATTGGATATAAGTCCAACCACAGTGTGGATGGATTGGATATAAGTCCAACCACAGTGTGGATGGATTGGATATAAGTCCAACCACAGTGTGGATGGATTGGATATAAGTCCAACCACAGTGTGGATGGATTGGATATAAGTCCAACCACAGTGTGGATGGATTGGATATAAGTCCAACCACAGTGTGGATGGATTGGATATAAGTCCAACCACAGTGTGGATGGATTGGATATAAGTCCAACCACAGTGTGGATGGATTGGATATAAGTCCAACCACAGTGTGGATGGATTGGATATAAGTCCAACCACAGTGTGGATGGATTGGATATAAGTCCAACCACAGTGTGGATGGATTGGATATAAGTCCAACCACAGTGTGGATGGATTGGATATAAGTCCAACCACAGTGTGGATGGATTGGATATAAGTCCAACCACAGTGTGGATGGATTGGATATAAGTCCAACCACAGTGTGGATGGATTGGATATAAGTCCAACCACAGTGTGGATGGATTGGATATAAGTCCAACCACAGTGTGGATGGATTGGATATAAGTCCAACCACAGTGTGGATGGATTGGATATAAGTCCAACCACAGTGTGGATGGATTGGATATAAGTCCAACCACAGTGTGGATGGATTGGATATAAGTCCAACCACAGTGTGGATGGATTGGATATAAGTCCAACCACAGTGTGGATGGATTGGATATAAGTCCAACCACAGTGTGGATGGATTGGATATAAGTCCAACCACAGTGTGGATGGATTGGATATAAGTCCAACCACAGTGTGGATGGATTGGATATAAGTCCAACCACAGTGTGGATGGATTGGATATAAGTCCAACCACAGTGTGGATGGATTGGATATAAGTCCAACCACAGTGTGGATGGATTGGATATAAGTCCAACCACAGTGTGGATGGATTGGATATAAGTCCAACCACAGTGTGGATGGATTGGATATAAGTCCAACCACAGTGTGGATGGATTGGATATAAGTCCAACCACAGTGTGGATGGATTGGATATAAGTCCAACCACAGTGTGGATGGATTGGATATAAGTCCAACCACAGTGTGGATGGATTGGATATAAGTCCAACCACAGTGTGGATGGATTGGATATAAGTCCAACCACAGTGTGGATGGATTGGATATAAGTCCAACCACAGTGTGGATGGATTGGATATAAGTCCAACCACAGTGTGGATGGATTGGATATAAGTCCAACCACAGTGTGGATGGATTGGATATAAGTCCAACCACAGTGTGGATGGATTGGATATAAGTCCAACCACAGTGTGGATGGATTGGATATAAGTCCAACCACAGTGTGGATGGATTGGATATAAGTCCAACCACAGTGTGGATGGATTGGATATAAGTCCAACCACAGTGTGGATGGATTGGATATAAGTCCAACCACAGTGTGGATGGATTGGATATAAGTCCAACCACAGTGTGGATGGATTGGATATAAGTCCAACCACAGTGTGGATGGATTGGATATAAGTCCAACCACAGTGTGGATGGATTGGATATAAGTCCAACCACAGTGTGGATGGATTGGATATAAGTCCAACCACAGTGTGGATGGATTGGATATAAGTCCAACCACAGTGTGGATGGATTGGATATAAGTCCAACCACAGTGTGGATGGATTGGATATAAGTCCAACCACAGTGTGGATGGATTGGATATAAGTCCAACCACAGTGTGGATGGATTGGATATAAGTCCAACCACAGTGTGGATGGATTGGATATAAGTCCAACCACAGTGTGGATGGATTGGATATAAGTCCAACCACAGTGTGGATGGATTGGATATAAGTCCAACCACAGTGTGGATGGATTGGATATAAGTCCAACCACAGTGTGGATGGATTGGATATAAGTCCAACCACAGTGTGGATGGATTGGATATAAGTCCAACCACAGTGTGGATGGATTGGATATAAGTCCAACCACAGTGTGGATGGATTGGATATAAGTCCAACCACAGTGTGGATGGATTGGATATAAGTCCAACCACAGTGTGGATGGATTGGATATAAGTCCAACCACAGTGTGGATGGATTGGATATAAGTCCAACCACAGTGTGGATGGATTGGATATAAGTCCAACCACAGTGTGGATGGATTGGATATAAGTCCAACCACAGTGTGGATGGATTGGATATAAGTCCAACCACAGTGTGGATGGATTGGATATAAGTCCAACCACAGTGTGGATGGATTGGATATAAGTCCAACCACAGTGTGGATGGATTGGATATAAGTCCAACCACAGTGTGGATGGATTGGATATAAGTCCAACCACAGTGTGGATGGATTGGATATAAGTCCAACCACAGTGTGGATGGATTGGATATAAGTCCAACCACAGTGTGGATGGATTGGATATAAGTCCAACCACAGTGTGGATGGATTGGATATAAGTCCAACCACAGTGTGGATGGATTGGATATAAGTCCAACCACAGTGTGGATGGATTGGATATAAGTCCAACCACAGTGTGGATGGATTGGATATAAGTCCAACCACAGTGTGGATGGATTGGATATAAGTCCAACCACAGTGTGGATGGATTGGATATAAGTCCAACCACAGTGTGGATGGATTGGATATAAGTCCAACCACAGTGTGGATGGATTGGATATAAGTCCAACCACAGTGTGGATGGATTGGATATAAGTCCAACCACAGTGTGGATGGATTGGATATAAGTCCAACCACAGTGTGGATGGATTGGATATAAGTCCAACCACAGTGTGGATGGATTGGATATAAGTCCAACCACAGTGTGGATGGATTGGATATAAGTCCAACCACAGTGTGGATGGATTGGATATAAGTCCAACCACAGTGTGGATGGATTGGATATAAGTCCAACCACAGTGTGGATGGATTGGATATAAGTCCAACCACAGTGTGGATGGATTGGATATAAGTCCAACCACAGTGTGGATGGATTGGATATAAGTCCAACCACAGTGTGGATGGATTGGATATAAGTCCAACCACAGTGTGGATGGATTGGATATAAGTCCAACCACAGTGTGGATGGATTGGATATAAGTCCAACCACAGTGTGGATGGATTGGATATAAGTCCAACCACAGTGTGGATGGATTGGATATAAGTCCAACCACAGTGTGGATGGATTGGATATAAGTCCAACCACAGTGTGGATGGATTGGATATAAGTCCAACCACAGTGTGGATGGATTGGATATAAGTCCAACCACAGTGTGGATGGATTGGATATAAGTCCAACCACAGTGTGGATGGATTGGATATAAGTCCAACCACAGTGTGGATGGATTGGATATAAGTCCAACCACAGTGTGGATGGATTGGATATAAGTCCAACCACAGTGTGGATGGATTGGATATAAGTCCAACCACAGTGTGGATGGATTGGATATAAGTCCAACCACAGTGTGGATGGATTGGATATAAGTCCAACCACAGTGTGGATGGATTGGATATAAGTCCAACCACAGTGTGGATGGATTGGATATAAGTCCAACCACAGTGTGGATGGATTGGATATAAGTCCAACCACAGTGTGGATGGATTGGATATAAGTCCAACCACAGTGTGGATGGATTGGATATAAGTCCAACCACAGTGTGGATGGATTGGATATAAGTCCAACCACAGTGTGGATGGATTGGATATAAGTCCAACCACAGTGTGGATGGATTGGATATAAGTCCAACCACAGTGTGGATGGATTGGATATAAGTCCAACCACAGTGTGGATGGATTGGATATAAGTCCAACCACAGTGTGGATGGATTGGATATAAGTCCAACCACAGTGTGGATGGATTGGATATAAGTCCAACCACAGTGTGGATGGATTGGATATAAGTCCAACCACAGTGTGGATGGATTGGATATAAGTCCAACCACAGTGTGGATGGATTGGATATAAGTCCAACCACAGTGTGGATGGATTGGATATAAGTCCAACCACAGTGTGGATGGATTGGATATAAGTCCAACCACAGTGTGGATGGATTGGATATAAGTCCAACCACAGTGTGGATGGATTGGATATAAGTCCAACCACAGTGTGGATGGATTGGATATAAGTCCAACCACAGTGTGGATGGATTGGATATAAGTCCAACCACAGTGTGGATGGATTGGATATAAGTCCAACCACAGTGTGGATGGATTGGATATAAGTCCAACCACAGTGTGGATGGATTGGATATAAGTCCAACCACAGTGTGGATGGATTGGATATAAGTCCAACCACAGTGTGGATGGATTGGATATAAGTCCAACCACAGTGTGGATGGATTGGATATAAGTCCAACCACAGTGTGGATGGATTGGATATAAGTCCAACCACAGTGTGGATGGATTGGATATAAGTCCAACCACAGTGTGGATGGATTGGATATAAGTCCAACCACAGTGTGGATGGATTGGATATAAGTCCAACCACAGTGTGGATGGATTGGATATAAGTCCAACCACAGTGTGGATGGATTGGATATAAGTCCAACCACAGTGTGGATGGATTGGATATAAGTCCAACCACAGTGTGGATGGATTGGATATAAGTCCAACCACAGTGTGGATGGATTGGATATAAGTCCAACCACAGTGTGGATGGATTGGATATAAGTCCAACCACAGTGTGGATGGATTGGATATAAGTCCAACCACAGTGTGGATGGATTGGATATAAGTCCAACCACAGTGTGGATGGATTGGATATAAGTCCAACCACAGTGTGGATGGATTGGATATAAGTCCAACCACAGTGTGGATGGATTGGATATAAGTCCAACCACAGTGTGGATGGATTGGATATAAGTCCAACCACAGTGTGGATGGATTGGATATAAGTCCAACCACAGTGTGGATGGATTGGATATAAGTCCAACCACAGTGTGGATGGATTGGATATAAGTCCAACCACAGTGTGGATGGATTGGATATAAGTCCAACCACAGTGTGGATGGATTGGATATAAGTCCAACCACAGTGTGGATGGATTGGATATAAGTCCAACCACAGTGTGGATGGATTGGATATAAGTCCAACCACAGTGTGGATGGATTGGATATAAGTCCAACCACAGTGTGGATGGATTGGATATAAGTCCAACCACAGTGTGGATGGATTGGATATAAGTCCAACCACAGTGTGGATGGATTGGATATAAGTCCAACCACAGTGTGGATGGATTGGATATAAGTCCAACCACAGTGTGGATGGATTGGATATAAGTCCAACCACAGTGTGGATGGATTGGATATAAGTCCAACCACAGTGTGGATGGATTGGATATAAGTCCAACCACAGTGTGGATGGATTGGATATAAGTCCAACCACAGTGTGGATGGATTGGATATAAGTCCAACCACAGTGTGGATGGATTGGATATAAGTCCAACCACAGTGTGGATGGATTGGATATAAGTCCAACCACAGTGTGGATGGATTGGATCGCGGTTAAAAAATTTTTCTTATTATTCTAATTTTTTATTATTTTTCTTATTTTTTCTTATTTCTTGTTTTTTGCGTCTTTCTGTTTTGTGATTCAAAACTACATTTTATAACATATGAAAAGCAGTAAAAGATAATGTAAGAAGTGTTATTTTAGATGCATGATTTATCATTAAGCGATTTATCACCCCTATGGTGACCCTATGGCGTTACTCTTGAAAAAGACTGGGCACAAATGTACAACGAAGCCATCTTGTTTTTGTGGTAAATACAGTCCTCAAAGATGTGAACGATGAAAAGATGGATTCAAGCATACCTCGTAAAAGACGAAGAACTGAGCCTTATTGTATAATACATTGTACTGATGACAACACAACGTTAATCAGTCCAAATTCTCTTGACTCATGGAAAACGTTGCAAAAAGCTGGTGAAATCAGAGATCACGAAGGCATTCTTAGTGTACAGGTTGGCGATGACCAAATCCCGAATGGAGTATTTTACCATCGCAAATGTCGAAGCACGTTTACACACAAACATGACTTAGATCGAATTAAAAAGAGTAAGAATGATGAAAATAAGAAGGAGGTGGAGGTGGAGACGACTCATCTGGAGAAGAGATCATCTATAAGACAAGGTAAGATGCTTGTTCGGCTAAATAAAAAAAGGAACGATCTTAAACAAATAAGATAATCATAAAGTAGCTAGTTGTGTATGGAAAGAAAAGTATCAGTATTGCAGAATTTTAGTTATAGTTATAGTTATCTATATTAATATCTTGTTTGTGTTCTATTATGAAAAGTAACATTGTTAATAAAATTATAAAAACATTACTTTATTTAAGGAAAGCCAAATACTTCCAGCTCCCGGGTGTACGAGAAACAGTGCATCTTCTGTGAAAAGAAAGAGAAGTTTTTAAAGGTTCAAAATCAAGGGAAGGCTTAACACAAGCCAGACAAGTCAGAGTCGATGACACAGTGAGAAAAGCTGCAGAAATAAAACATGACAAGAGAGTCCTGGCCCTGGCAAGCCGAGAGCTGGTTGCAGCCGAAGCTCACTGGCACCATTCCTGCTACAAGAATTATACGAGGGCAACGAGCAAATCTGTGAATACAACAGATACTGAAGAACTTCCTGATAGTTATACTGAAGCCGACCTCAACGCATTTTCTAGATTGTGCGATTATATAAGGAATGACTTATTTCAGAGCAACAATATAATGGAGCTTGTACAATTAAGTGATATGCTTAGAGGGTGGATGTTGGAATCTGGGGTAACAGAAATCAAACCGTCAACAATAACTCACTTAAGAGGAAAACTTAGTGTTGAATTTGGAAATTCTTTACACTTGATTCAAAATGAATCTAACAAAGTTATCGTCTACCCAGATAGCCTCACACAGGATCAGCTAGTCTTATTAAATCATCACCTACAAAAGGAAGTAAACGTTTTAAGGGCCTCTCGTTCACACATTGGCGAAAGTTTAAAAGACGTAGCTAGTGAGATTAGGCAGTCTGTAAAGCAACACTGCGCTAAACAAGAGTGGCCTCCAGATCCCTCCAATATCACCCGGGATAACAGTGGCGCTCCAACTATAGTGACAACCTTTCTTCAGTACGTTCTCGGTGGTGATGTTCAAGAGCTCGGTGAACGCATGACCTGGCTTTGCAGTTCTGTTGGCCAAGACCTTATGTTTGGTATAACTCGTGGTCGATACAAGCCTCCAAAACACATTCTGTTACCCTCGGCAGTCAAATCGCTAAGAGGTATTTCATTATTATAAACAGTATTATAATTGTTTTTACAAGTGACAAGCAATTTATTCACTGTTAAACTTTCTATCTATTTCAGGTAATGTTGAGCTTATACAGATTCTAAACCATCTTGGCCACGGTATATCATATTCTCAACTCGAAGAGGTTGATACAGCCCTGTGCCTACAAAAGCTTGCCATGACACCTGAAGATGGCGTCCCTCTCCCAAGTAACTTATACCCAGGTACAAATACTGTCCTCGCCTTTGACAACATTGATAGGCTCGAAGGAACCCTGTCCGGAGGTGGGACATCGCATTGTGTTAATGGTATCGCCGTTCAGCCTGTTACTTACGGCCCTGATCAGAAAATAGGGATCCCCAAGGTGGAAAAGACAAAGAAAAAATCCTTCTCTGCTCCAGAAGAGCGTCTCCCAATCTACAATGTTGGTAAGCGAGTTGGGCCCCCGCCAAGAAATGTGACGGATGTTGACGGCGAAACAGTTCTTAGACAGAAATCGAGTTTAATTTCTCCATTTTCTTTTTTTTCCTTTTTTTCTCGTATTGGGAAACGTCTTTACTGTCGCTTTCCTGCTAAGTAGTGTCTTTGTGTGCAGAGTCCTCTGCGCGGAAGTTTTGTAGGTTTCAAGGGGTAGTAGAAATGTGTAGATTTTTATCCGGGGGACACGTTAGAATATTTAATTAACTTGCAATGACATCTTAGTTATTGGAACGGGTTTTAGTGGATCTTTAAACAAAATATACTATTATGGAGCTCAAGAATGGAACGTCAATTGGATTAACAGGACAGGCGGTGGAAAATAAATATGTACACTCTTAATAGTGACGAGTAATTGTCTTCGATAACAATTGCGTCTTTTCCCGTCGATATCAAAGTGAGCTTTGTTGCTAATATTTTGCTAACGGTAGAGTTATGCACAACACGGAAACCAAATGGCGCATTCTGTATGGGTTTAACAAACATTGAAGGATCTAACGCCTTGAATGAATCTGTGTTTACTGAAGTCGCATTTCAGTTGTCTTAATATTTACATTTATTTTGTATTTAACTCTGCAGTCGACAGGTAAAAATAAGTGGAAATGTGACGGAAGAATTATTTGAAAGAAAGCTTGTCTATTTTGTGCTATATTATTCACGTAAAAGGTTTTTCAAGAAGAAGTTCACCCGGAAACGGTACTTTCACCTCGTCTAATAGTAGGAAGTTAGTGTTAAAGGGACAGTTTCACGGTTTTGCGCATGTCCAAGCTTTATCGCTAGCAGTTGTAAATTTTACGGTTTCTTACTGAACCAGATGATGTTAATTAAACACAGAGTATTAAGTCAAATACACTGAATGACTAAGGCCCAAATTTGGTGGAAGACACTGCGGGTTTACACAGAAAATATCGAACTTAGTTTTGATCTCGAATTTATTGTACGGGTCGAAAATTTATTCTACGCACGAGTAGTCATAACGCACGAGTAATCTATTCGCATGCAGTAGGTTCATAACACGAAGGAAATGATTACAAAAGTAATTCCAATGAGTAATACATTACTATGGGATTGTTTCCGTTTCTTGCATCAGTGCTTTCCATTGTTTCAATAACAATGGAATTAAATGGGCTGACGTGACAGTTTGCCCATGCGCAGAGACGTGAAACTCTCCCTTTAAGATCATGTACTTCCCAAAGTTTTAGCTTCCAAAGAGCTTTCTAACCTTTAATTAGTAAATGCCTAGTCAAATCTCGCACGATCGCCGCCATCTTAAATTAGCTCAGCAGCCCGGCGGCATGTTCATAACGTTATTGAGGGCAACCTGAAGTTTCGCAAAAAGCTTGAACACACAAAGCTGTTACGATTCCTCTTGGTATTCCAGCAACATAAACTGCTCAAAAAGGTCAAAAGACAGCAAACGAGGTATTTGTTGTAATTGTCGCCCAGTAAAGAGAAAAACCGCAGCAAAACCTCAGGTAATCGAGCTTGACAGTTCATGCTCTACACATTTCCGAGAAGCATGGCTTACCCCCAAAGGACTTAGGAGAAATTTTACTGTCTAATAAAGAAGTGCAAAAACAACTTTGATTGCTCTTGTATGGAACGTTTTTTAATTAACATGCTCAATGTACAAGTGACTATTTTTTTTTACATTTGTTCCCTTTATTGTTTTCAACACTCCCTTCCACGTAGTTGTACATTTTTAGTTCATTATTTATCCATATTATTTGTGTTAATTTTTATTTCCTAACAATAAACTTAATAATTACCGAAGCACGATGAAAACGTCAATTTCTTTTTTACAACCTTTTTAAAATTAAAAAGAGAATAGCGTTTCCCTTTATAATATCTGATTTTGTCCCACTTTGTTCCAAGGATATTTATGCAAATTTCAAAACTTAAACAGAAAGGGATCGTGTAGTTTTCATCAGCCTCCAGAAATTGTTTACATATGAATTAGAATTTGTGGGTGGATGTAGGATATAAGTCTAGCCACAGTGTGGGTGGATGTAGGATATAAGTCTAGCCACAGTGTGGGTGGATGTAGGATATAAGTCTAGCCACAGTGTGGGTGGATGTAGGATATAAGTCTAGCCACAGTGTGGGTGGATGTAGGATATAAGTCTAGCCACAGTGTGGGTGGATGTATACGTCCAGCCACAGTGTGGATGGATGTATAAGTCCACAGTATTTTACCATCGCAAATGTCGAAGCACGTTTACACACAAACATCACTTAGATCGAATTAAAAAGAGTAAGAATGATGAAAAAGAGAAGGAAGTGGAGGTGGAGACGAGTCATCTAGAGAAGAGATCATCTATACGACAAGGTAAGATGCTTGTTCGGCTAAATAAAAAAAGTAAGGATCTTAAACAAATAAGATAATCATAAATTAGCTAGTTGTGTATGGAAAAAAAAGTATCAGTATTGCAGAATTTTAGTTATAGTTATAGTTATCTATATTAATATCTTGTTTGTGTTCTATTATGAAAAGTAAAATTGTTAATAAAATTATAAAAACATTACTTTATTTAAGGAAAGCCAAATACTTCCAGCTCCCGGGTGTACGAGAAACAGTGCATCTTCTGTGAAAAGAAAGAGAAGTTTTTAAAGGTTCAAAATCAAGGGAAGGCTTAACACAAGCCAGACAAGTCAGAGTCGATGACACAGTGAGAAAAGCTGCAGAAATAAAACATGACAAGAGAATCCTGGCCCTGGCAAGCCGAGAGCTGGTTGCAGCCGAAGCTCACTGGCACCATTCCTGCTACAAGAATTATACGAGGGCAACGAGCAAATCTGTGAATACAACAGATACTGAAGAACTTCCTGATAGTTATACTGAAGCCGACCTCAACGCATTTTCTAGATTGTGCGATTATATAAGGAATGAATTATTTCAGAGCAAAAATATAATGGAACTTGTACAATTAAGTGATATGCTTAGAGGGTGGATGTTGGAATCTGGGGTAACAGAAATCAAACCGTCAACAATAACTCACTTAAGAGGAAGACTTAGTGTTGAATTTGGAAATTCTTTACACTTGATTCAAAATGAATCTAACAAAGTTATCGTCTACCCAGATAGCCTCACACGGGATCAGCTAGTCTTATTAAATCATCGCCTACAAAGGGAAGTAAACGTTTTAAGGGCCTCTCGTTCACACATTGGCGAAAGTTTAAAAGACGTAGCTAGTGAGATTAGGCAGTCTGTAAAGCAACACTGCGCTAAACAAGAGTGGCCTCCAGATCCCTCCAATATCACCCGGGATAACAGTGGCGCTCCAACTATAGTGACAACCTTTCTTCAGTACGTTCTGGGTGGTGATGTTCAAGAGCTCGGTAAACAAATGACCTGGCTTTGCAGTTCTGTTGGCCAAGACCTTATGTTTGGTATAACTCGTGGTCGATACAAGTCTGCAAAACACATTCTGTTACCCTCGGCAGTCAAATCGCTAACAAGGTATTTCATTATTATAAACATTATTATAATTGTTTTTACAAGTGACAAGCAATTTATTCACGGTTAAACTTTCTATCTATTTCAGGTAATGTTGAGCTTATACAGATTCTAAACCGTCTTGGGCACGGTATATCATATTCTCAACTCGAAGAGGTTGATACAGCCCTGTGCCTACAAAAGCTTGCCATGACACCTGAAGATGGCGTCCCTCTCCCAAGTAACATATACCCAGGTACAAATACTGTCCTCGCCTTTGACAACATTGATAGGCTCGAAGGAACCCTGTCCGGAGGTGGGACATCGCATCGTGTTAATGGTATCGCCGTTCAGCCTGTTACTTACGGCCCTGATCAGAAAATAGGTGTCCCCAAGGTGGAAAAGGCAAAGAAAAGATCCTTCTCTGCTCCAGAAGAGCGTCTCCCAATCTACAATGTTGGTAAGCGAGTTGGGCCCTGGCCAAGAAAAGTGAGGGATAATGACGGCGAAACAATTCTTACAGAATTTACAAAGAAGAATCTGCTGTTCATCCTTGCTCGTCTACATTATGCAGCCCATCAACAAAAGGTCAGCAGCTGGAATGGGTTCGTATGCGGATTGGCTCCGAAGTGTATTCTATTGTTACATACTCATTTTCGGAAAAACTAACACGATGGCAATTCTCTATTTTCGAATTCCCCATAATACACTTTGTTTGCCCCCCAAATTTTGCATAAACTATTGTTTTCAAATGCTCTTGGGGACACTGCATATTCCCAAGAGCATTTGAAAACAATGGTTTATGCAAAATTTGGGGGGCAAACAAAGTGTATTATGGGGAATTCGAAAATAGAGAATTGCCATCGTGTTAGTTTTTCCGAAAATGAGTATGTAACAATAGAATACACTTCGGAGCCAATCCGCATAAGAAGAGTACCAAAGTTCGGACTCTGCAAACAGTACGATGAATTGCCGATAAATCGCGAGGACGAACGAAATGTTCGGGTGCCCCGTGTTCGCAGATGATGATCTGTGAAGAATACGGTTCTGAGGTGAGGTTTTAATTCTTACAACAGTTACTTAACGTAGCTTTCGTATTTTGTTTCTAACCGACCAATTGAGCCCGTTTACGCGTTTCATGAAGCCGTCGTTTTCGAGATAAACAAAGCTTTGCAGTAGCACGTAATTGCCAAACTATAGATGGTTTCACTGTGAGATCATCAAATTAGCAAGGTCTTCTGAATTGTCATCAAAAGGAGGTTAAAGATACCTGAAGAATAAATCTTTTTCCAAGTTTCCAGTTCCATGACGTCTTTCCTTTCGAAAATACAGTATTTCGAATTTCCTAATTGTCACCTTTCGTAGCTTATCATGGTGACACCATGATAGCAAGCTACAGTGGAACCCCGTTAATAAGGTCATCAACGGGCCGAAAAAAATTGGCCGTATTAACGGGGTGGCCGTATTACCGGGGGTAGGGTGAAATTCATGACTAAAGGGCCTTAATGACAAATATCGCATTCGCACTTCCAGGAAAACGTTTCTCTTTAATAAACAACAGGAATGTAGGTACAGTAATTGTATAAAATACTTGAAACTTCGCACAGTATGTAAAACGCTTAAAATTGTTAGGTGTACTGTACGTTCTGAGCGTAAAATCAAAACAAGAACAGGCCCAGCTTACTATGCTTCTAAAAAACGGAAGCCGCCGTAATTGCCTAACCGAAAGACTTAAGTATCAATCGTGTTTTTGATGAAAGCACAAAGACTTAATCTCTTCGTGATTTGCCTTACTGGATTTTACAGTAGTGTCAAGATCATGTTTGTAATGAAAACAGGGAGGAGTGTTGCTGACAGTACTTTGTAAAGTAAATCGGCTGTTCGATTACAGCGGTAACTAACGAAGGTCAATGAAATTAACATGTCACAGGCGTTTGGCGCGAGTGGCCGAGTTAACGGGATGAAATTATAGAGGAGTCTACTGTTTGGGATTTAAAATTGTGGCCGTTGGCCGTATTAACGGGTGACCGCATTAACGAGGGTTTTCTATAAGAGAATGTATGGCCATTCTATCCCTATGAATCTAAGCAGTTTGAGCCTTTCAAGTACTGGTACATTAGTAGATGTGTTCATACATTTTATCTCATGAGCGAAAAGTAAGCGTTTTCAAGGCAAAGTACAGTCCACTTTGATCCACCTACACAAGTAAAAGTTGTGTGATTTCAACGCTTCGACAAAGAGCTCAGAAACGATGTACCGCACAGATCTGAGAATTGGAGGTGGTGTCTAAAACTGTTTGTCGCAATATTCCAAGTTATTGGCCTTTTTCATCGAACGTTTCGCATTTATTTTTTTGTTGCGTGACAGTGAAAATGATCTATCGTACGTAAATTTTTCAATGCTCGAAAAACTATCGATATGGAAGCTGTGGTGAATCAATTCCCACAATTCAGCCACCCCTATTCACATGACAGAATATTCTACTTCTTTTCCCCTTGCACATCTCTGGAGTAGTCACATGCGCCTCTCGAGCGCCTATGTTTCAATTGGCCAAGTACGAAACAAAACAAGTAAATGTTTCTGCAGACAGTTGCTCATTCATAACAACGCAGATAATGTACCGGTGAAAATCGCTCAATGTTTACAATTGCAAATAAATTCAACAGGTGACATAGCTATAGGGGTAGTATGTTTTAGAACTGGTTGTTTGAACGGAAATTACGTGGGCGTTATGTCTATCTTTGCAGGATCTACAATAGTATGTAGCGTGACATCAGCATGATGAACTGGTTTCAATTGTAATTAATTTGGGTAAGTGAAAAACGGTATTCATCTGCGAAGGTTCCAAGAGTGTTGTGAATAACGCGGCCGGTGACCTCCAGCTCTAGGGAACTAACATGAAGGTCAAGAAACTAACAATAATAAGAAAAAATAGACATCGGTGGATGATGTTTGTACAAAGAACATCTGAATCAGAAAGAGACTAAGAAATCTCGGCCATTTATAACATATCATACCGCTGCTGGAAGTTCTGTACAGGCGATTTAATCATGTTGTCAACAGGCAGGATTATAGTAAATATCTTATTCATAACATTTCTATCCGGCTGAATCCGTTTAGCTGCATTGCATTGCGTCATTTGCTATATCGTGGAACTTGGGCCTTGAATCAGCAAACGAAATTAAACGAGTCACGCTGAAGACCCAACGTAGAACCCATCATTTAGTTGCTCCACTACACGTTATAAATTCCGATTTTCATCTAATTCTGTTAGACGTGAGGCTGTTTCAAGTCTGTCGCTACCTGAAATCTACTCCTTCGCGTTTTTGTTTATTACTGG
Organism: Montipora foliosa; assembly: GCF_036669935.1. NCBI lineage: Eukaryota > Metazoa > Cnidaria > Anthozoa > Scleractinia > Acroporidae > Montipora > Montipora foliosa. The sequence goes on from NC_090879.1 coordinate 9,183,556, forward strand.
GTTGCCCTATGGCAAACCCAGTCGGAAAATAGGTAGATTTCCGTTTTTTTTTTTAAGTATTTTTTTCCGTGTCGGTAAAAGTCTTGCCTGTCACTCCCCTGGTAAGTGGTGTCTTTGTGCATAGAGCCTTCTGCGCGTATTTTCTTAGGATCGAGAGGGTAGTGGCACTGCGTAGATTTCTCTGGTTGACACAGTAGAATCATTAACTTAGCCTGCAATGGCGTCGAAAGTCATGTAACGCGAATGGCGTTTTAGTGGATCCTTAAACAAAATATACCCTTATGGAGCTCAATAATGGAAAGTCAGTTGGATAAACTAGGCAGGAATCTCAAAAGCGACGAGTAATGGACTTCGACAACAATCTATCGCCCGTCGAGGCGAAATCAAAGTGAGCTGTATTTACCTGAAGTACATGGTAATATGACACGATTGAGTTTCTTGTCTTCACGCACGCAATGAATTGGGAAGAGGTTTTCGCCTCTAAGAGCAAATATGTTGTTTGTTTCAATAAATTTTTCGCTGGAAAAGGATTCTGTGGTATTTTCTGCCTTTGTGAATTATAATATCATGTTGTGTATTGAATTTCCGAGCTTAAGGTTGAAATGTGATATGGGAGAAGTTTTTTAGTATTGCTCTGTAAGCAGGAAGGGTTCACAGGCCTGTTGGAAGCGTGCTTGAGTTTCAACAAAATAAGCCCCAAAATCAGTGAAAATTTGTGACGCAGATGAATAATAAAGTAGCTGCCATTTCTCAAAATGATGAAATTACCTGGTGATAAATAACGTCGAACGCGTCGTGGAGAGTAAATTTTGACTTTGCATAAACTAGAGTTGGGCGATTGTGATCTTTGTTTTGACTTCGCTCATTTCATTGTCAAACTTTATAACACTTGACAGAAAAAGAAACTTACAAAAACCCGGTATCTTGCCATCATTTGACACAGATGCTTCACTGTTTGGCGAGTAAACATGCCGGGGTAACTTAATCACGGCGCCCGATGAATTCCGGCCATGTCACTTTCGATTTGGCGATTTATTTGAACGTAGCAAAAAATCTCCCAAAATGTTTGTCGCTGATCGTAACTTTTTATATTCTATATTCACGGTTCAAAATTAATGTTGTTTTCACGTCGTAAATATGTTATTCTCGATCGACCGTCCTGGAGACTTCCTTCTGCTCTTTCTAAAAACTGTGTATCAATAGTTATTTACTTTTGCATCAATATTTGTTTTTGCATAAAGCAAGCTAACAAGATCTGTACCTTGCTGAGTTCGCATTTGTTAGCGTTAATAGTATTTTCGGTCCGATGCTTCTGTTTTATGAGGGGTATATTGTTATGGTCTCCCATCCAAACACTAACCCCGCCAAACAGGGCTTGACTTCAGTGAACTTCGGCATTACAAAGCTGTCAGATGTTCAGCAGGCACGCTTAAACTTGTTGTGAAAAGAAGTTTATCAACATGTCAGCCCAGAAGCCAATGTTTCTCACTTCCCATTTATTTTCTTCAATCTTTCTGGGTTCAGTACTTTGCTAGTAACCACATGTCTTCTCAGACTATATACCCAAGACTTCTACCATGGCACTACAATGATAGACAATACCAAAACAATATCGTGCACTGTTAGAGCTACATATTACGCAAGGACAGATCTGTTTCGTCGTACGAACGTGTGAGGACCTGTGAGCCAAAGGGCCTCTTCTGGTATGACTTCTTAATGACCTTGAAAAAAATTGTTTGGCACGGTGCACGTACCACAGGCAACCCAGTGCACCCTCACAGAGGGTCTAGCTTTTTATTGTTGCAGTTGTTTTGTCACAGAGGGAGGTCAAATGTATTGCTCGAAAAGGTGTAGTACATTACTTTTAGCCAATGAAATCACCGCCTCCTAATTCTATTGTCCATTTGCTGCACAGAAAACTAAATTCTTCCCAAAATATAACTCGGATACCTTTCAGGTATTCCGAGTAATAAACAAATAAACCAGCATGTTAATTTTTTTAGTAGGCTAGGTATCGAAGAGCCATAACATTTGCGCATGCGCTGACGGAGTGTTTGAACAAGAGAGAAAAACGCAGTACCTCCAGACACCGGCGCTGGAGCGTCGTACCAAACGAGTCATCCCGGGATTTCGGCCCGTGCGATCGCTTTTGGACGCAGTTGGCCCTTCGCTGCTTTCTGCTACCGACCTTGCCTCCCGGTACGGCATTGAGGGAGAGATATGTCGGCCCCTAAACCATATGTGACAAATCCCACGCCTACTCACAGCTCCAAACCGCCCTTGTCAATATAACGCAAGAATTCGATGGCTTAAATATACAAGGGAAAAGTCATTTTCTCTCTCATATGGTAAGCACTGGAGTCACAGATTACAAAGTGTGCGCACGCGCCCTGTTAAAGGTAACATACATACAGGCATAAACTTCTTTTCATCTCAAATTTCCGAATAACTACAGGAGCTTATATCTTCCAAACATTACAAATTCATAGCATATACAGATACCTACTAAATACATAATATTTAAAGATATATTCATTAAAAAGAAAAGCCGCTGTACAAAATGCGGGCTGGTACGGATAAAATCAGGTAGCGCATTCCGCAACTTAGCTGATACGTAAGAAAAAACAGAACTAAGACCATAACTGGTTGTTCCAGGTTTATTGAGGGACAGAATGTAATTTCCGCGAAGATCATGCATAAGAAGGGGACGGGAGAGAAAACGCATTTTTTATATAAGCAGAAAAACCCTTTTTTCCAAAACAAAACAAAACAAAGAAAACATACTTTTATCAAGTAATACCAGGAAATTTTGAATGCGCTTATTGCATGGAGATGTACAGCTTGACGTTCGCAGTAAGAGGACATGTAATCTGTAAATATAAATATCGTTATTCTCTTATTTACATTATTATACCGTTTCTTTGACACGAGAATTACAGCGAAATGAAAGCACAACTTTGTCGCCAATTTTCTATGATAAAAACTTGTTCAGAACTCCAAATTCTAAGTTAACAGCACACACCAGGCCTACTCCTTAGTATCTGGATAGAAATCATTTCCTCTGGCCGCGCTTCAGCCATTCGATGAGGGCCACTCTCGTGCTTCTTAAGTTGCCTCGCTCATGCCCAAAAAGAATTCTGGGTAATTTTGCCATTCCATGACAAGGGAAGACTCCCGATTCCCATTTCATAGTTTTTTTCATAAGTGTCGGGCCTCCCAGTCCTACCAGCAAAATAACGCATCGATTGAAGGTTTTAGCTTTCAAAACTTGCCCAGATTGTGTCAGTAGGTCCTGGAATTCGTCCACAGAAAGGCCAGAGAGACAACTTCACTCGTGAACCGCTTTGTTTAATTTACAACAGAGCATTTTAGGCGTCCCTGTCTGCATGAAACCATCTCTCGCCTCTGTCTGAGACAAGACCAGACACGCACGGTTCTTACGTTACCTTTATGCCTATAAAATCAACTGAAATGTCAACTGCTGGTAAAAAAAATAAATAAATAAATAAATAAACAAATAAACCAGCATGTTAATTTTTTTTTAGTAGGCTAGGTATCGAAGAGCCATAACATTTGCGCATGCGCTGACGGAGTGTTTGAACAAGAGAGAAAAACGCAGTACCTCCAGACACCGGCGCTGGAGCGTCGTACCAAACGAGTCATCCCGGGATTTCGGCCCGTGCGATCGCTTTTGGACGCAGTTGGCCCTTTTAATTTACAACAGAGCATTTTAGGCGTCCCTGTCTGCATGAAACCATCTCTCGCCTCTGTCTGAGACAAGACCAGACACGCACGGTTCTTACGTTACCTTTATGCCTATAAAATCAACTGAAATGTCAACTGCTGGTAAAAAAAATAAATAAATAAATAAACAAATAAACCAGCATATTAATTTTTTTTAGTAGGCTAGGTATCGAAGAGCCATAACATTTGCGCATGCGCTGACGGAGTGTTTGAACAAGAGAGAAAAACGCAGTACCTCCAGACACCGGCGCTGGAGCGTCGTACCAAACGAGTCATCGAGGGATTTCGGCCCGTGCGATCGCTTTTGGACGCAGTTGGCCCTTCGCTGCTTTCTGCTACCGACCTTGCCTCCCGGTACGGCATTGAGGGAGAGATATGTCGGCCCCTAAACCATATGTGACAAAACCCACGCCTACTCACAGCTCCAAACCGCTCTTGTCAATATAACGTAAGAATTCGATGGCTTAAATATACAAGGGAAAAGTCATTTTCTCTGTCATATGGTAAGCACTGGAGTCGCAGATTACAAAGTGTGCGCACGCGCCCTGTTAAAGGTAACATACATACAGGCATAAGCTTCTTTTCATCTCAAATTTCCGAATAACTACAGGAGCTTATATCTTCCAAACATTACAAATTCATAGCATATACAGATACCTACTAAATACACAATATTTAAAGATATATTCATTAAAAAGAAAAGCCGCTGTACAAAATGCGGCCTGGTACGGATAAAATCAGGTAGCGCATTCCGCAACTTAGCTGATACGTAAGAAAAAACAAAACTAAGACCATAACTGGTTGTTCCAGGTTTATTGAGGGACAGAATGTAATTTCCGCGAAGATCATGCATAAGAAGG
>NC_090879.1:9203159-9210659 GCF_036669935.1 Montipora foliosa
CTGACATTTGAATTTCCTTGCCCATCGGGCAATTAGTCAAAATCCACTAGCCCCGGGTTATCTTTGCACTATATAGCTGGCGAATCTGCCTATACATATGGCTCAGAACAAGACCATGTGCTTTGTCAGGCAAACCATGTGCTTTGTCAAGTGACTACAGTAACTCCTATTTGCGTAATCGAACAGTTTCTGTATATGAATATGTCTAGAGTCTGTAAATTTAAAAGAAAGTCATAATGCAAAGTATGCCTTATTTTGTAGATAATACAGCAACCCTTCCCCTGTTACATTTCTCCTTCCCGTGGCAAGAGACATCCTCGATCCGTTGATGTTGGTATTTGATGATTATTTTATCGTCACTCGGGGTAATTTCAGTGAAAAAAAAAAATAAACAAATCAAAAAAGCAGGGTGACACACCAAAACACCAACCCGGTGTGGCCAACACATCACGCATGCGCAGAACCATTTCACCCGGTCAATAAGTAGCCATCTCAAGTGTATTAAGGCTTGACCAGCCTAATTATTATGCTTATTTTTATTTGACGGGAAAGCAATTGTCCAGGGCCTATAAAAGTTGGCAGGTATTCATCACATTCTTGTCACGTGACACTAGGTATCCTGTATTTTCATGCGTATTTCAAAGTCTCGTGCGTTTTTCAAAACTAGAATGTAAAAAATTTGTTATTCGAAGCAGTACTGCTTTCCCTTTTATGAACCTCCTTGTTACTCCTGGTGGACATCAGGAACTTCTGCCGTGGGACGTTTTGTAGAGCACAAATGTTTTTCAAAGGATCTTGATATCAGCAGGCAAGTCAGAAATTTAAAGAAAACGACAAAACGTTTGAATTTACAAGACATGTTGCGACAGCAACTTCTGTTATCTTCAGTTGATTAATGTACAAAGCGTTAAGTTCAATTTATAAACCGGAAAAAGTGCTAATTATGCCAGTAACAACGGAATGTACATAAAACGTGACAATGTGACAATTGAGTGACGTTTCGACAACCCGAGCGGAAGTCATCTTCAGAGTCAAGTGACTTGTGTAACGTCAGCAGATACTAGAAGAACTCCGGTCGTAGATTTCATTGGTCAACTTATTCGTGATGTTATTGGTCGACTGTCAGTTGAGCCTAGATGTAATTGGCTGGGAAGACTAAACAGTGATAGGTGCGTTTCGATACGTCTACAGGTCTAAGGTCAGTACGTGTATCGTAGAATACGTTGAGCAGTACTGTGAGAGTAAACCAGTGTTGTTTGTCTGTTGATGTCGTCGATGAGTCGTTTGTAGTGTGCGGGAAACTACAAAATCGACTGGGACTCTGCTACGTGTGTTACCTACAACACTAACTACTACCAACGGATCCTGTGACAAAGTCTATTTATAGTAGTAGTGACATGATAAACATCGAAATATCTTAAAAGGTAAAGACGGAGTACCATACTAAAAGGCGGCATTCGGTAGGCACAGTTGTACTAAACGTGTTAACGCCGAACGCCTTAATAAATGCCCTCCATTTTTGAATAAAGGATATAAACGTTAAGTTTAGGGTCACGTAAGCAAAATATGACGCAAAATATTTTGGCAAAGTAATAACACCGATTACAAACTTAATGCTAAGTTTCATGGACATTGGACAAATGCTTTCCTTCAAATAAAAGTATGCATAATAATTAGGCTGGTCAAGCCTTGATACACTTGAGATGGACAGCTGTTTCGGCCTTCCTGTGCCTCACTAGCATGGCGTTGCTAACATAGCAGGCGGGTGTTTTAGGTACCCCCTTTTAAGTGCCAGCTCCAAATTCTACGAATGTATTTGGAGCTGCCACTTAAGGGGGTGTCTACAACTTTCTTTGGGTACGCTATGCTGAAATGAGTCCATGCAAGGCCGAAACAGCTGTTCATGGCTGCTAACTGATCATGTCAAATGGTTGTGGGAAATGCGTGATGTGTTGGCCACACCAAGTTGCTGTTACGGTGAGTCAACTTGCTTTTTTCTAATTTGTTAGACGCTGTCTAATGCTCTTTGCTCTGCATTTCCAACTCTAAAGAGGCCTATTTTGTTGAGCATCGAACAAAAAAAAGTATCTACGGTAAACGTTCATTCACTGAAAGCGACGGTATTAATGAACTCCCTCAAGGAGGAACTGCCAAGAAAAAATCAAATTAATCACCTACTCAAGTAAATTAAGGCATGGGCCTTCAGCTGGACCCAAATTATTGCACAAAAAAGTATGGGGGTGGTCTAACTTTTGAATGTTTAGTAATAACAACCTAAGACTTTCAGACTAATAACGTCACAAAAGTTTTTATATTGATGTGGATTACGTATGCAAATGAGGTCAGGTGACCTTTTACGGCCACAAAACTCAAAATAAAAAACGATAACAGTTTATGCTAAAATTTATTTCACTGTGCTTGACCTTTGTTAAATGTCTCTTTAGTTTAGGAAATATACGGCATTTTGTACTAGTGCCCAGTGTCCTGTGGACAGGACCCAGGCCTTAATTCACCTGAGTACAACTACTCTGGACAAAAACTGAAACTTAGCATAAAACGTGCAGGAAAAATGTTTAATCGGAGTTCCATAATCCAGGTGTTCGCTAGTTTAAGAATGCAATGCATGTGTATGTGGTTAAATTGATATGCAGCTATGGAGTTTCGAGCTTTCAGACTTTTAAAGTCTTGTCTGCGTAATATAATAAGATGCATTTACGAGCTGGTGAGTAAGTGACGTCACTTTCCTAGATCCAACCTTCTGAGGTCCAATCGGTCCTATTTAAACGTGATCAATGACGGACCAAAACTTAATCTCAAAATATTCAGCCTTTGTATAAAAATCAAAGCTCAAACGTTTGCCAGTCAGGTGTTGAACAAACTCATTTCAAAATCTAAATATGAAAAAAAGGATTTTTTTAAACATATACGAGCACTTTAACAACTTTCAACAACATTGATCCCAATGCAGTTTCTTATTAGTGTAGGTTTGTTGCTCGCATATACTCCAAAAAATGTGGAAACCTTTAACTTGTAGTTTTAAATGATGTCCGTATCAAGATCCCTAATTACTGGGTTACCACATCGCAATCCAAACAGAAATCGAGTTTAATTTCTCCATTTTCTTTTTTCCTTTTTTTCTCGTATTGGGAAACGTCTTTACTGTCGCTTTCCTGCTAAGTAGTGTCTTTGTGTGCAGAGTCCTCTGCGCGGAAGTTTCGTAGGTTTCAGGGGGTAGTAGAAATGTGTAGATTTGTATCCGGTGGACACGTTGGAATATTTAATTAACCTGCAATGACATGTTAGTCATTGGAACGGGTTTTAGTGGATCTTTAAACAAAATACACTATTATGGAGCTCAAGAATGGAACGTCAATTGGATAAACAGGACAGGCGGTGGAAAATAAATATCTACACTCTTAATAGTAACGAGTAATTGTCTTCGATAACAATTGCATCTTTTCCCGTCGATATCAAAGTGAGCTTTGTTGCTAATATTTTGCTAACGGTAGAGTTATGCACAACACTGAAACCAAATAGCGCATTCTATATGGGTTTAACAAACACTGAAGGAATCTAACGCCTTGAATGAATCTGTGTTTACTGAAGTCGCATTTCAGTTGTCTTAATATTTACATTTATTTTGTATTTAACTCTGCAGTCGACAGGTAAAAATCACAGGTAACCCAGGCTCACTGTGTGCGTCACGTAGGTATTAAAATATAGAGAACATATGAGGCGAAGTTTAGGTCTGAAAATTTGCTAGAAAATGGTAATAAAAATCGATAAAACTTACCATGTGGTGAGCTGTTGTTGTCTTAAATACGTACACGAAGTTTCGGGGAAAATGGTCCCCGTTCACCTTCCTTCATAATATAGTGACAAGGTAGGAGACGGAAGCCAGCGTCGGGACTCCGATCGACCCAAAACAAGCACGATTTTTATCGCGAAAATCAAATCCAGTCGCTAAATAAACACGCCAGGTTCGTGGAATAGGAATTTCTCTAAACCATGAATCCACTGAAGCATCTCCAAGTAGCAACGCGGAGCCACCAGACTCCGTAAAACTTGTAAGTTAACCTGCTAAAATGGCGGCCAGAAAGCGTGGTACTCACGAAGTGCCCAATTCAAAATGGCACTGAACTCTGGACGCCTGGTATAATAAGTATAATAAGTCTCCCTCGAGGGAGGGGAGTCCCAAATTGCTCAGTGAGTTTTGTTTTTAGCAATTTGGGACTCCCCTCCCTCCAGAACTTATTATACTCGTCACCAGGCGTCCAGAGTTCAGTGCCATTTTGAATTGGGCACTTCGTGAGTACCACGCTTTCTGGCCGCCATTTTAGCAGGCTAACTAACAAGTTTTACGGAGTCTGGTGGCTCCGCGTTGCTACCTGGAGATGCTTCAGTGGATTCATGGTTTAGAGAAATTCCTATTCCACGAACCTGGCGTGTTTATTTAGCGACTGGATTTGATTTTCGCGGAAAAAATCGTGCTTGTTTTGGGTCGATCGGAGTCCCGAGTGAGCCTGGGTTACCTGTGGTAAAAATAAGTGGAAATGTGATGGAAGAATTATTTGAAAGAAAGCTTGTCTATTTTGTGCTATATTATTCACGGAAAAGGTTCTTCAAGAAGAAGTTCACCCGAAAACGGTACTTTCCCCTCGTCTAATAGTAGGAAGTTAGTGTTAAAGGGTCAGTTTCACGGTTTTGCGGATGTCCAAGCTTTATCGCTAGCAGTTGTAAATTTTACGGTTTCTTACTGAACCAGATGATGTTAAGTAAACACAGAGTATTAAGTCATATACACTGAATGACTAAGGCCCAAATTTGGTGGAAGACAATGCGTGTTTACACAGAAAATATCGAACTTAGTTTTCATCTCGAATTTATTGTACGGGTCGAAAATTTATTCTACGCACGAGTAGTCATAACGCACGAGTAATCTATTCGCATGCAGTAGGTTCATAACACGAAGGAAATGATTACAAAAGTAATTCCAATGAGTAATACATTACTATGGGATTGTTTCCGTTTCTTGCATCAGTGCTTTCGATTGTTTCAATAACAATGGAATTAAATGGGCTGACGTGACAGTTTGCCCATGCGCAGAGACGTGAAACTCTCCCTTTAAGATCATGTACTTCCAAAAGTTTCAGCTTCCAAAGAGCTTTCTAACCTTTAATTATTAAATGCCTAGTCAAATCTCGCACGATCGCCGTCATCTTAAATTAGCCCAGCAGCCCGGCGGCATGTTCATAACGTTATTGAGGGCAACCTGAAGTTTTGCAAAAAGCTTGAACACACAAAGCTGTTACGATTCCTCTTGGTATTCCAGCAACATGAACTGCTCAAAAAGGTCAGAAAAAGACAGCAAAAGAGGTATTTGTTGTAATTGTCGCCCAGTAAAGAGAAAAACCTCAGCAAAACCTCAGGTAATCAAGCTTGACAGTTCATGCTCTACACATTTCCGAAAAGCATGGCTTACCCCCAAAGGACTTAGGAGAAATTTTACTGTCTAAAAAAGAAGTGCGAAAACAACTGATTGCTCGTGTATGGAACGTTTTTTAATTAACATGCTCAATGTACAAGTGACTATTTTTTTTACATTTGTTCCCTTTATTGTTTTTAACACTCCCTTCCACGTAGTTGTACATTTTTAGTTCATTATTTATCCATATAACTTGTGTTAATGTATTTCCTAACAATAAACTTCATAATTACTGAAGCACGATGAAAACGTCAATTTCTTTTTTACAACCTTTTTAAAATTAAAAAGAGAATGGTGTTTCCCTTTATAATATCTGATTTTGTCCCACTTTGTTCCAAGGATATTTATGCAAATTTCAAAACGTAAACAGAATGGGATTGTGTAGTTTTCATCAGCCTCCAGAAATTGTTTTCATATGACAGATCTCCCAGGATGGAATGACTGTTCTTTCCTTTGTTCCCAGTTAAATATATATGAACCCAAAATTCATTTTTCCCACACGCACGCACTTGAAATAGGAAAGCGTTTTCCCCTCTAAGAGCAAATATGTTTTTTTTTCAATAAATTTTACGCTGGAAACAAGGTCTGGAAGGGGGTCCTGATCCCGCATTCCCCCTCCCTTTTCACGAGAATCCGTATCCCGCACTAGATGTCTTCGCTTTCCCGAATCCCGTTTCTTTCCTCAAAAATTTATTTAAAGGAACTAATTTTTGCATAAGCTAATAAAATTAAGATGTAGATTTGCCCTTATGGTTGTTATTTTGGTTTTTACGCGTGTTGTGAAACTACTGCAAAATGCAATTAGTTCTTCATACCTCAGTACGATGAAAGAGCCTGATATGAAAGAGTGATGGTTCTTCCTGTACGCGTACACACTGTCCTTGATAAAACAGTTCACAAGAAAACCCTCGACTGCGTCTTCCCCATTGGTGCTACTGTCCTCATTGTCGCTGGAGTCGGTCATACTCTCACAGCTGGTCATCAGCTGAACTGGGTTCCTCAGTGACTCGATCGCAAACAGGTAGCTCTCTCATCTAATCCAGTAAAAGTTTTAAAATGCTTTTGAAATTTAAAAACCTCTCTTTTATCCGCGCTGAGCGAGACATAAAACATTTCCTTGTGGATCGTCTGTGGCCAGGAAAAACGACACAAAAAATCCGACGGTGCGCTCCATAGAAGCAGAGCTGGCATCATTACTTGCCATTGCTCGCGGTTAAACAATCCTCTCGATGACAATAAAAGCTAAGAGCTTGAGCTTGAGCTTAAGCGTCCACAGTGTGGGTGAATAAGTCCGACCACAGTGTGGGTGAATAAGTCCGACCACAGTGTGGGTGAATAAGTCCGACCACAGTGTGGGTGAATAAGTCCGACCACAGTGTGGGTGAATAAGTCCGACCACAGTGTGGGTGAATAAGTCCGACCACAGTGTGGGTGAATAAGTCCGACCACAGTGTGGGTGAATAAGTCCGACCACAGTGTGGGTGAATAAGTCCGACCACAGTGTGGGTGAATAAGTCCGACCACAGTGTGGGTGAATAAGTCCGACCACAGTGTGGGTGAATAAGTCCGACCACAGTGTGGGTGAATAAGTCCGACCACAGTGTGGGTGAATAAGTCCGACCACAGTGTGGGTGAATAAGTCCGACCACAGTGTGGGTGAATAAGTCCGACCACAGTGTGGGTGAATAAGTCCGACCACAGTGTGGGTGAATAAGTCCGACCACAGTGTGGGTGAATAAGTCCGACCACAGTGTGGGTGAATAAGTCCGACCACAGTGTGGGTGAATAAGTCCGACCACAGTGTGGGTGAATAAGTCCGACCACAGTGTGGGTGAATAAGTCCGACCACAGTGTGGGTGAATAAGTCCGACCACAGTGTGGGTGAATAAGTCCGACCACAGTGTGGGTGAATAAGTCCGACCACAGTGTGGGTGAATAAGTCCGACCACAGTGTGGGTGAATAAGTCCGACCACAGTGTGGGTGAATAAGTCCGACCACAGTGTGGGTGAATAAG
>NC_090879.1:9220659-9228159 GCF_036669935.1 Montipora foliosa
GGATGTTGGAATCTGGGGTAACAGAAATCAAACCGTCAACAATAACTCATTTAAGAGGAAGACAGTGTTGAATTTGGAAATTCTTTACACTTGATTCAAAATGAATCTAACAAAGTTATCGTCTACCCAGATAGCCTCACACGGGATCAGCTAGTCTTATTAAATCATCGCCTACAAAGGGAAGTAAACGTTTTAAGGGCCTCTCGTTCACACATTGGCGAAAGTTTAAAAGACGTAGCTAGTGAGATTAGGCAGTCTGTAAAGCAACACTGCGCTAAACAAGAGTGGCCTCCAGATCCCTCCAATATCACCCGGGATAACAGTGGCGCTCCAACTATAGTGACAACCTTTCTTCAGTACGTTCTGGGTGGTGATGTTCAAGAGCTCGGTGAACGCATGACCTGGCTTTGCAGTTCTGTTGGCCAAGACCTTATGTTTGGTATAACTCGTGGTCGATACAAGTCTGCAAAACACATTCTGTTACCCTCGGCAGTCAAATCGCTAACAGGTATTTCATTATTATAAACATTATTATAATTGTTTTTACAAGTGACAAGCAATTTATTCACGGTTAAACTTTCTATCTATTTCAGGTAATGTTGAGCTTATACAGATTCTAAACCGTCTTGGGCACAGTATATCATATTCTCAAATAGAAGAGCCCTGTGCCTACAAAAGCTTGCCATGACACGTTAAGATGGCGTCCCTCTCCCAAGTAACATATACCCAGGTACAAATACTGTCCTCGCCTTTGACAACATTGATAGGCTCGAAGGAACCCTGTCCGGAGGTGGGACATCGCATCGTGTTAATGGTATCGCCGTTCAGCCTGTTACTTACGGCCCTGATCAGAAAATAGGGGTCCCCAAGGTGGAAAAGACAAAGAAAAGATCCTTCTCTGCTCCAGAAGAGCGTCTCCCAATCTACAATGTTGGTAAGCGAGTTGGGCCCCCGCCAAGAAAAGTGAGGGATGTTGACGGCGAAACAATTCTTACAGAATTTACAAAGAAGAATCTGCTGTTCATCCTTGCTCGTCTACATTATGCAGCCCATCAACAAAAGGTCAGCAGCTGGAATAGGTTTAACATCACGGTTCACGACAAAGACGCCATCATTCCCAATAATGTAGGCTATTTGCCGACCATTAAATTAATGCACCAGCCACTGATGTTTCCACTGTCAACGAAGCCCTCAACCGATCTCTCACTATCATGCGCTCGCTTCATCTCAAAAGCATCATATGTGTTTTCGATCAGGCCATCTATGCCAAGGCGTTTGAGGTGAAGTGCAAGGAGTATGAGAAGTTCAAGCCCATAGTTCTACGTCTTGGAACTTTTCATACCCTTGGTACATTAATCTCTATCATCGGTAAAAGGTTCCAGCATTCTCGTCTAAAGGACTTATTCATTGAAACTGGGGTAGTGGCTGAGGGCTCCGTGTCTGCAGTTCTGGAGGGCCAAAACTATAACAGGGGTATTCGTGTGCACAAACTGGCTTACGAAGCATTCATGAGGTTGGCATTGCAAGGATTTTATCCTTGGCTTAACGAGTCAAACCCACCGGACAGTCGTCAAGTACAAACATGTCTTGATGAAATTGGTACCCTAGCTGATGAACTGTGTAAAGAGAGACACGATGAGGTTTTCAAGAGCCGAGTTTTCCAGCGTTTTTCTGACCTTTTTGCTGAATACACTCTTCATCTCTGGAATACCAATGGCCCCCTTTCAGCATTTTGGATGTCCTATATAGACATGATCGAGCTACTACTTCACATGATCCGTGCCTCTAGAGAAGGTAATTGGGAACTCCATCTCTCCTGTGTCCACCAGATGCTCCCATGGTGCTTTTCCTACGATGCTATCAACTACGCAAGATACATGTCAGCTTATTACAGCGATATGACAAGTCTACCAGATGAGCACCCTGAGGTACACGTGTTCATGAGACACGGTAGATTTTCAGTTCAGTTGAGCAACGACAAAACATTTGGAAGAATTCCCGTTGACCAGACTCTTGAAGAAACCGTAAATAAAGATACCCAAACACCTGGGGGTACCAAGGGCTTTAGTTTGAAACCTGGAGCCGTACAAAGGTACTTACTACTTGACGGCAGAATTTAGAACTTTGTTCCTGCGCAGTTTGCGCGAAATGGTCGGCTATGCCAAAGGGAAGCACGGCCATGCTGACCTTCACTCGTCTCGCATCCCCAAGATGAGAAAGATGTGGCCACAATGGTTGATTTTAATCAAGAACTGGACAGATCCATTTGCAGGTCATGTGCAACTGTCCAGCATCTCAACAGCAGCTGTTGCCACTACTGCTATAGCAGAGGACCTTGCGACCGCCTATAAAGTTGGAGAGGCAGCCTACGCTGATTTCAAGAAGACCCGTCTCGAATCACAGGCCCCAAAGGTAAGGTTCAATGACAAATTGAAGAAGCAAAAGCTGAAAACCTTCAGTGCTTTATGGAAGACCAAGACAGTGGCAAAGGGTAAAGACACAGAAACTGTTCTGCGCGCTGATCGAAATTTGTTTGCGCAGATGATCGTAATTGCTGAAAGCCGGAATCTGCAAATGCAAGCACCCATTAGGCCCTCTTCCTGCTTCCCTGGCCTGCTTTCCCCGCAAGACCAATAAGGCACAACTTGGCAAAGAAATAGAGAAATTGATACAGCCAACAACAGAGGTAACATGGCCGTCAGCTTACCTAATAGATGGGATGGCTCTCGTCCAAAAGCTGAAGGTAGATTATCTCACATTTGGTGAGATCGCAGACAAGATTCTATCTAGAGTGCTGCTTGAGAGAGAGGGTAGCAACAGAGTGGATGTGGTATTTGACGTGTACAGAGACATTTCCATTAAATCAGCAGAGAGAGACCTCAGAGGTGAAAGTGATGCTATAACTTTCAAGAACCTTGCGGCTGGCCAGAAGGTCAAGCAATTCAAGGATTTTTTACGCAATGGTGACAACAAAACAAGTCTTGTCAGGTTTGTTGTGGAACACTGGCAAAACACATCGAGTCGCAAGAGACTGGAAGACAAGGAGCTGCATGTAACATGTGGAAACCGATGCTACAAGATCACTGCCAAAAGAATAGAGGATGAAGAAGAGCTAAGATCTGAACAAGAGGAGGCTGATACACGACTTCTCCTGCACGCGCAACCTGCAGCAAATGAGCAGCGATATAAGTCAATCATTGTATCCTCAGAAGACACAGACGTTAGAATCCTATGCCTTGCGTTTTCATTTTCCATTGATGTACCGATTAATCAGCGTTGTGTTTCTCAACTGAACGCTCGGTATGTCGACATTGGAAAAATAGCCCATGCTATTGGCCAAAATGCCTGCAAAGCACTACCAGGTTTGCACGCATTTACGGGTTGCGATGCAGTGAGTGCCTTTGCAGGGATTGGGAAAGTGAAACCCCTGAAGACGTTACTGAGTAAAAAGGAATACCAACGCACATTCGAGCAACTTGGAGAAAACTGGTTGATGTCTGAAGACCTTTTGATGCAGTTAGAGGCATTTGTCTGTGATATCTATGGCACAAAGAACGGTATCTCAGACGTGAATCAATGCAGATATTCGGTCTTCTGTGCAAAGAAAGGTAATAATAATAACAATAATAATAATTATAATTATTATTATTATTATTGTTATTATTATTATCATAAACTTTATTAGAGTGTCATATGAAGGTCGCTAATCGGAGACACCAAGCTATCTGCATAATATTAAGAAAGTAGACCACAATGACAAAGAATAACTTCAGCGATAAATATAAGTGTTTTGTCGTCCCATACATGTACCAATGATATATATTCATATATTCATTCAGGTGAAGCGGAATCCCATCAGCTGCCTCCATGCCAAGACGGCTTGTATGAGCATTGCCGGCGAACCAACTATCAAGCGGCGATATGGAGAAATTCTCTACGAAACAATGACGTTCCATCTCCAGTTGGTCATGGCTGGTCTCTTGTAAATGACGGAGCTCAAGTGAGATTGGTGATAGATTGGATGAGCGGACTCCCGGCACCAACAGCTGTAATAGAGCTTATATCATGTATGTGCAAGAAGGCCTGTAATGATGATTCATGTGACTGCATTCGAAATGGGTTAAAGTGCTCCGACCTTTGCCGCCTAACAACTTGTTCTAACCGGCCAGATGAAGAAGAGAACATCCATGTAGACCTGGATGAAGAGGACGTCGAGTTTGACTGAAGTCTCTTGAGTGTGAGTGTGACATTTTACCTACCCATGAGAAACACTTATCAATCTGAGAACACAGCTACCCATTTAAATCTTATTTTAACATACATTTAGAATAACGCTAATTGCTATGACGTTTACTGCTTTTTATGGTAAAAATGCACTTAACTGTATTTTTTTAATCACATAAAAGAAAAAGGCGAAAAACCAAAAAGATAGACAAAATTTGAGGGTTTTTTTTTTTACCACGACCGGAAGTGACGTCACTGTCACGTGACTATTTATCCTTAAAGGTGACAAAACACTTAACAGACATTATATCTTATCTATGCCTGCTTTATTTTATGCAGAATCTAGAGAATTACTTGCTAATAGCCGCATTTTAGTATATTATCAATTTATGCTAATTATGCAAAATTCAAGGTCACGTGACTCCCTTAAGCTACTCTTACAACATTTTCATCATATATTTTTGAAATCCACACATGATAAGCTTTAATTTGATATATGGTGGCCTTCCTCCCCCCGAGTGGTAATGAAAAGCCACTTGGCCCATGGACTATATTCTCTATTTTCGAATTCCCCATAATACACTTTGTTTGCCCCCCAAATTTTGCATAAACTATTGTTTTCAAATGCTCTTGGGGACACTGCATATTCCCAAGAGCATTTGAAAACAATGGTTTATGCAAAATTTGGGGGGCAAACAAAGTGTATTATGGGGAATTCGAAAATAGAGAATTGCCATCGTGTTAGTTTTTCCGAAAATGAGTATGTAACAATAGAATACACTTCGGAGCCAATCCGCATACGAAGAGTACCAAAGTTCGGACTCTGCAAACAGTGCAATGAATTGCCGATAAATCGCGAGGACGAACGAAATGTTCGGGTGCCCCGTGTTCGCAGATGATGATCTGTGAAGAGTACGGTTCTGAGGTGAGGTTTTAATTCTTACAACAGTTACTTAACGTAGCTTTCGTATTTTGTTTCTAACCGACCAATTGAGCCCGTTTACGCGTTTCATGAAGCCGTCGTTTTCGAGATAAACAAAGCTTTGCAGTAGCACGTAATTGCCAAACTATAGATGGTTTCACTGTGAGATCATCATCAATTCGCACAGTATGTAAAACGCTTAAAATTGTTAGGTGTACTGTACGTTCTGAGCCTACAATCAAAACAAGAACAGGCCCAGCTTACTATGCTTATGCTATGTGTTTTTGATGAAAGCACAAAGACTTAATCTCTTCGTGATTTGCCTTACTGGATTTTACAGTAGTGTCAAGATCATGTTTGTAATGAAAACAGGGAGGAGTGTTGCTGACAGTACTTTGTAAAGTAAATCGGCTGTTCGATTACAGCGGTAACTAACGAAGGTCAATGAAATTAACAGGCGTTTGGTGCGAGTGGCCGAGTTAACGGGATGAAATTATAGAGGAGTCTACTGTTTGGGATTTAAAATTGTGGCCGTTGGCCGTATTAACGGGTGACCGCATTAACGAGGGTTTTCTATAAGAGAATGTATGGCCATTCTATCCCTATGAATCTAAGCAGTTTGAGCCTTTCAAGTACGAATACATTAGTAGATGTGTTCATACATTTTATCTCATGAGCGAAAAGTAAGCGTTTTCAAGGCAAAGTACAGTCCACTTTGATCCACCTACACAAGTAAAAGTTGTGTGATTTCAACGCTTCGACAAAGAGCTCAGAAACGATGTACCGCACAGATCTGAGAATTGGAGGTGGTGTCTAAAACTGTTTGTCGCAATATTCCAAGTTATTGGCCTTTTTCATCGAACGTTTCGAATTTATTTTTTTGTTGCGTGACAGTGAAAATGATCTATCGCACGTTTTTCAATGCTCGAAAAACTATCGATATGGAAGCTGTGGTGAATCAATTCCCACAATTCAGCCACCCCTATTCACAGGACAGAATATTCTACTTCTTTTCCCCTTGCACATCTCTGGAGTAGTCACATGCGCCTCTCGAGCGCCTATGTTTCAATTGGCCAAGTACGAAACAAAACAAGTAAATGTTTCTGCAGACAGTTGCTCATTCATAACAACGCAGATAATGTACCGGTGAAAATCGCTCAATGTTTACAATTGCAAATAAATTCAACAGGTGACATAGCTATAGGGGTAGTATGTTTTGGAACTGGTTGTTTGAATGGAAATTACGTGGGCCTTATGTCTATCTTTGCGGGACCTAGTATGTAGCGTGACATCAGCATGATGAACTGGTTTCAATTGTAATTAATTTGGGTAAGTGAAAAACGGTATTCATCTGCGAAGGTTCCAAGAGTGTTGTGAATAACGCGGCCGGCGACCTCCAGCTCTAGGGAAATAACATGAAGGTCAAGAAACTAACAATAATAAGAAAAAATAGACATCGGCGGATGATGTTTGTACAAAGAACATCTGAATCAGAAAGAGACTAAGAAATCTCGGCCTTTTATAACTGCTTAATTGTCGCGCCTCAGTGGCTGCACATCACTTATCATCGCTCCGTATTTTTTCAATATTTTTACTTCTTATAAGTTGTTTTATATTTTTTATTACATTCTAATAGGCTTCTATAGTGTTTCTCCAGATGGCCTTTTACTCTAGATCATCGCTTTGGCGTATTTTTGGAAGTGCACTCGGACAGAACTATGTCCCGAGACCGAGCGCTGAGATTTGGAACAAGTTTAAATCACTTGGAATTGCAAGGGTTACTTCACGGGGTTGCAGAAGTGGAGCCAAGAAACAACGACCTATTGCTACTGTTCTTGGAAATGGAAAGTATTCTGCAGGATATCAGGAGTTTTATTCGACGAAGCTTGTTTCTTCTTGGAATCAACGTATGCTAATTCAATCTCCGTTATTTAAAAAGCAAGTCAACTATTCCAACCTAATTTGAACTCGCAATTGTACTCCTGCTTCCTATTCCCCAAAGGCCGCTTTTGCCCTGTGGAATGCTCGCTCGATAAACAACAAGATTACAACATTATGCGATTTCATTATAACTAACCGCGTTGATATTATGGTAATCACTGAAACCTGGCTAAACGGCGATGACCGCGATAACAGGACTATTTCTGACATTTCCAA
Source organism: Montipora foliosa (assembly GCF_036669935.1). Taxonomy (NCBI): domain Eukaryota; kingdom Metazoa; phylum Cnidaria; class Anthozoa; order Scleractinia; family Acroporidae; genus Montipora; species Montipora foliosa. Next base: position 9,227,963 of record NC_090879.1, read on the forward strand.
CACGCTTTTATTATATATATGGGGCGAATTTCATGTAATAAACCTTCCAAATAGAATTCTCTATTCCTTATATTTCACCAGTGAAAAAACCGATACGTCCAATCAGGTTTGCGTATAGCGTTCTTCACATGTGAAAAATATAACCAATGAGCATTGAGTAGAATCACCCATTAGCCAATCAGAACATAACACTCAAA
>NC_090879.1:9233159-9235659 GCF_036669935.1 Montipora foliosa
GTCCTACCAGCAAAATAACGCATCGATTAAAGGTTTTAGCTTTCAAAACTTGCCCAGATTGTGTCAGTAGGTCCTGGAATTCGTCCCCAGAAAGGCCAGAGAGACAACTTCACTCGTGGACCGCTTTGTTTAATTTACAACAGAGCATTTTAGGCGTCCCAGTCTGCATGAAACCATCTCTCGCCTCTGTCTGAGACAAGACCAGACACGCACGGTTCTTACGTTACGCCTATGCCTATAAAATCAACTGAAATGTCAATTGCTGGTAAAAAAAAAAATAAATAAACAAGACGCTTCCTTAAGCGTTTACTCGAAATACCATATGGCGCAGACGTAGGGTGATACATTTTGGAAGAGGTAGTTTTTTAATTTGGCAAGTACGGAACAAAACAAGTAAATGTTTCTGCAGCTAGTTGCTCATTTACAAACGCAGGTAATGTACCGGTGAACATCGTGCAACAATGGACCTCTTTAGCTTGTACGTTTTGTTTTCCCATTTCAGACCACGTGATGTTCCCAAGGGAATGTTCCTTTTGTTTTTTCACAAGTTATGCATATATATGCATGCGTATAAGACGACATTTGAAAGAAACTGTTCCCTAGGGTAACATCACGTGGTCTGAAATGGGAAAACAAAACGTACAAGCTAAAAGGTCCATTGTACCGGTAAACAATTGCAAATAAATTCATCAGGGGGAAAGGACCCCCCTTTTAGACCGGGTCCATGGACCTGACCCCTATTTTTCCTTAGTTAATTTTTTTGGTTTGCGTTTTTGCTGTAAAGTGTTCGAAAGCATGTTAATGAGCTTTTTAACCTTAGTAAAGACGATTTCAGCTAATTTGCTTCACTTTTCTTCCGCACTAATAAAAAATTACTTGAACTTTAAATAAAATGCTATGCGCTCCAGGGAAGAATGGAAGTAGGCGGTGTACGGACCGTCACTCTCCGAATTTACCGTTAGTAATCTTGTTTCGGAATAATTTTGCAAAAATTAATGAGTGATCTACGGTGACCAAATCATATTTCTTTGGAGCTAAATTTTCAAAACGGTGGTAAATGAGGCAGATTCCAAAAGTGCATTGAAGAGCGTCTGATAGTTTTAAGATTCCTTGGCTTCATAGCACAGAAGTACTCTTTAAAGGAAAGGATGCCTTTGCAAGTCTTCCAACCGGGTACGGCTCTGATATTCAGAGCAACCCCGATCGTTGCCAATGAGCTGTTTATATTTTCCTCGATATGTACACATCTCAAGTCTTCCAGGGCAACACGCTTTATAGATTGTTCTTGAGAATAGCTAGGCTGGTCCGAGCAAGGCATTGAGATTACATTGACTGGTAAGGGGATAGCCTGGGACGTTTTCAACTGAGCAATCTTTTGAATCGTGCAATATTCACCTCGTGAAGATTCGTCAGGAGCGCTTTCAATTCCTACAAATGTATGTAGAATTGATTTCCACTTTACACTCCATAGATAACAATTCCCCTCGTACTTTAAAAGAAAAATCTCTTTGACCATCAAAAAAATTTTTATTCGTATTTTTTACCATGCACAAAGTACACACGAACTCATCGTGAAATTCCTCACGGTGTTGATGGGGAGAACAAAATGAAAGCCAATTAAAACTCGTTGTTTCAATGATGTAATGATAGAGGGGGTAATACCCAATCAAACATTTTCCATACATTCCAGGAAAAATCACGCGGTATTGAACACGATTAACAACGGTAAATCACAGTCGCTTCTCTCAGATTTTTTTTTCGGAGAGTGGGCAGCGGTGCACAGGCTAGAATGGAAGGGGCCATTTGGATTCTACTTAACCCGTGAATGGGATCAAAGACACCAACCCACATCATTACAATAAAGTTTGATTTCAATCAATCTGATCAAGACAGTAGAATGAAATGAAATTATCCTTGTAAAATAGCTTACTACAGCATACATTTCTTCAATTTATTATACTGGTAATATTATAATTAACAAATTCATCTTTTTTAAATATAAATTTATTTATCTCAATTTCATGGACATAAAATTGATTACCTTTTTACCAGAACCGGACAGAACTTTTTTATATATTATTCTAAGAAGGGCTTACACTTACTAGGGTTGTACCTGCCTCGAAAGTTTCGATCCGCTTCGCAAAATAGTAATTTTGGTCAGATTACTATTTTGCGAAATGGATCAAAAATTTCCGGGTAGGTACAACCCTAACCATTTACCAACGCTAACATTTGGCTTAAAAACTTTTGTTTAGGCCTAAGCTTAGCTTAAAGAATGTTTCGGATTCTTTCTGTATTTCTGTTCCTTTTGTCTCGTTTTACAAATTAGTGTAAGCCCTAATAAAGTTCATCTGATGTAACCAACAATGGACTCCCAAATTAGCCAGCCCCAACATGAACAATATATATAAGCATTAACATATTTTATAACAATAAAATACCAGTGATAAATGAACAGACATTGTTATTGTTCTCTTTGGGTAATGTAATCATTGTTAGT
>NC_090879.1:9238159-9243159 GCF_036669935.1 Montipora foliosa
GGCAGTCCACGCATCGCGCGAGTAACATCCTCGGAAGAACTGGGCACCATGTAAGAGTGAGTGAAAACGTTCCGTATAGGGGATTTACTCTCTTACCTTGGTAATTTCTTGGTTATTTGCAAAATGTAGCTGGATCATGAGGCCATAAAATTTTGGTAATTAGCCATTTTCTTAGTGAAATTTGTATAGCTCTTTGAGAATTGTTGTGATAGTCAACCGTTGTAGTCAGTTGAGTGTACTTTAGATTGGGTATGCTTACGCATAGAGGGCAAATAACTGGAATATTGTCAGATTAAGCTGCTCGTCAAATGCATGTTTGGACTTATGTCGTTGTTATCTTAATGGTTTTGACACCAAGGAAACTGGTATTTTTATTCCCATTTTTGGGGCTGTGCTAAACCCAGTGATTGTAAAGTTTCGAACGCCAAATCTGTGACTCAAGGTAGATTTATTCGGGCTTTATGAGAAATGGACTGCATTGTTGATTTTCATGTTTGTCACAGTTTAATTTGTGGTAAAAATTCGTAAAGTACAGTAATTTTGGTCAACATTATGCTTTACAGTTTTGGAAGTACTCTATCGTCCCGGGTGCGGGGGAGAAAAGTTTGGTTTTCACGTACGAAATTGCCCCGCATAGCGGGGAATTTGCTTCATTTAGAAGGCAGGCCTGGTCTAATGCCCCGCTATTCCCCGGGTATGGGGGTGCGGGGCTTTCCACTGACTAGTGCATTAATACCGGTATCCAGCTGCAAAGGTTCCAGATTAACATACCGCTGCTGGAAGTTCTGTACTGGCGATTTCGTCATGCGGTCAACAGGCAAGATTAGAGTAAATATGTCATTCATAACATTCCAGAAGGCTGAATCCAGCATTTTCACATTTTAGCTGCGCCGCATTGCGTCATTTGCCCTCTCGTGGAAGTTGGGCTTTGAATCAGCAAACGAAATAAAATGAATCACACTGAAGTCCCAACATAGAACCCATCATTTGGTTGCTCCACTGCAGGTTATAAATTCCGATTTTCATCGAATTCTGTAGGACGAGAGGCTGTTTTAAGTCTCTCGCTATCGGAAATCTTCTCCTTCGGCTGTTTAATTTATTTGTTATTGTTGCAGTTGTTTCGTCACAGAGGGAGGTCAAATGTATTGCTCAAAGGGGTGTAGTACATTGCCTTTTAACCAATGAAATCACCGCCTCGTAATTCTATTGTCCATTTGCTGCACAGAAAACTAAATTCTGCCCAGATTATAACTCGGATACCTTTCAGGAATTCCGAGTAATAAGATTGTGATCACTGAGGCCAAGATCAAAAACCCCTGAGGTAAGAACAGAACGTGGCTTGTTCGTAAGAATTACATCAATGAGCGAGCTGGATTCTACCACTACCCTAGTTGGTACTTTAATCAAGTTGGTGAGACCTTATACATCCATCAAATCCATAAGAGTTTTATTTTCTTTAGCACCTTTGTCAGGCCGGGAGAGGTCGCAGTTTAAGTCTCCAATTAGCATAATACTCTCGTAACGTTAAGTTGACCGGAGAAGAATGTCATTAATTTCATGTTCCCATGTAGCTTTTAACAAACCTGGTGGTCTGTACATTCCAATGACAAGCACCTTTTTCGCTCTCCTGGACGTTCGCACACACAGGGATATCGATTCAGCTTGATGCCCCTCCAAGTCATGTATTCTAGTCACAATCAGCCCTCTTCTAAAGTAAATGAACACCCCCCTCCCCCCCCCAAAAAAAACGGTCACTATCATTCGCGGTACAGGCGAAATCCTTTCATCCTTTGATCCATGCAGTGTTCTGTGCTAAAGCTAGCTATATTTCAATTTAATTTAGGTATGTACATTTACAATGATTATTAAAATCCGTACTTCTATGATGATAAAAAGATTTCCCCGCTGTTTCCGTTCTTATTGCAGGGAGATGCAAAAGACTGCTCTGCCGGGTTGAGCGGGTAGAACGCTGTTCACCTCACGCAACATGCCCAGATCCCAGCACAATACTCTAATATCGGTCTGATCATTGAAACATTGATGGTATTAGCACCATGTGAAATGATGTAACGGCGCACACGAATTGGCATACCGACCGGGTCAGTATGCAGCTATTACAACGGCTCTCGGGATTGGCTAAGAAAACAATGGACCAAAACAAACAACCAATCAACGATGGACCCTAACCTACAACAATAGAGCTGCGTCCTAAAGGGATCCCGTGAAATTAGAGGTTGTACTCTACTGACCAGCCGTAGAAACAATAGCTTTAGCATATTCGTTCCAGCCAAGGTATTCGTCAAAGATATCGCCCAAATACTTAAACACAGTAACGCGCTTTAATTTATGGCAGACCCATTAATAGTGACCTAAAACTGATTTATCTTAGCAAGTTTCTGGGAAGAAACAAACAGCATTGTCTCAATCTTAGTTATGTTGACAAATAAGTATGTGAATGACACTCAATTGAAAACCTCTGTAAACAAGTGAAAATATAGGTGGTTTTCACCTTACCGTCCATCATTTCCGCCATGTTGGTGGACGAAAACAAAAGATCTGTCATTAGCATCTTTTGTTCGTCCACCAGCAATTTTACATTACACCATTGACACCTCAGTCTCAGCATAGTTAATCGAGAGACTTGTTTTGAAACCTGAAAACCTTCAAAGCGAGAAAATGTTGTCCCAATCAATGTTGAATGGACCGTGATCCTGCACAATCTTTTGTTTCGCTTCGCACGAGTTTGCAAATTAGTTGCGCGTCATTTAATTGAAGGATTTGATTGGTCGTCTTCTCGAAAAAAAAGGTGTGTTTTGTGCAGGGTCAAGACCAAAAATACGGAGAAAAACATGAAACTATGGAACTTGTCGAGTTTGCATGGAGATGGTTATCATAACCATCTCCATGCATTAACTATTGTCTCAAGAGATCGATTGGAAACCACCTATTTTCTATTGGTATCAAAGGTGATGAGTGTCTATTGTTATCTGCGCAACGCCCACTTAATTTTCATGATCAAGGCTGTTCCCCTGGGAATTGGCTATAAGGAATTGGCTATTTAACAAAGTTTTGCAGAGCGTTCGTTCTCTTTATCGTAAAGTAGTCTACAACCTATGTGCTGCGCTTTCGACACCGTTGGTACTTGAATGTCCGATACCGAGGAAGAACAGGAACCGAAAGAGTAGCCGACACAAGAAGAGAGCACTGCGAGTCTGCGACCACCGAAACCCTGCGTTGGTTCAGCAAGTTTTTGGACTATTGAAGGATTACCTGTTAACTCAACTTGTTTCTCAGGAAAGGAAACTCGAGTCCAAGCATCGACAAAGACACAGTGGAACTGTGTTTTTTGCCAAGGTAAGTGACATTGTGTTTATTTTTTTTGAACGCGAGCTTGGACCCCCAAACAGCCTTGTTCTTCAAATTTATTATTGATCGTCTTACTTTCGTTTACGCGGTATCGAATAGTGGCATGGATACAAGCTTGTAAGTGTAATTTTTTGAAAAATTGTTACCCTTAAAGCGAGCCCTCCGTCTCTTTTTTTGATAACAGATTTCATGCTACTCCATCATTGTTTCCTCATATATTTTGCCAATCGATATGCGCTGCTCTACATGATACAGTCTCCAACCTTACGCACGATATTTCTAATAATTCTCTGCCGAAGAATCGAGAAGAATATTCAGAAGCGTTTTTAACTGCTCATCCAGCGCTCATAAACACAATGCTCGTTTCGGCTCAGCTCTTGGTAACTTTTAGGTCACTGAAGTTTTTAGATTACGGAATTCTCTACATCCTGACTGGGCGTTCACTTACAAATGATGTCTTGAAAAACGAATTCGAAAAATTCCAGCTTACAACACTTGGGAGTTAAAAATGATAATGTTTAGGTTAATTAAGCACTTGGCTAAGTAGGCTGACTGCTGGCTGTTATACACAATTGTGGTCTCATTCATAAATTAAAGAAGCCTTTCAAAGTAATCATGAACCAAGTTATCGTACTCTACAATGTTTCATTTAACTATATAACTTGTGTTCGTTGAGTGACAATAATGTAATCCTTTCCTGTCGGTTTACTAGCTTTTACTGTTTCATTAATTTATACTGCAGCCTCAGTTAGCATTGCTACACTCGCGTAGTATATGTTGCAACCAGCCTTAAATTTGTCTTTAAAAAATGAATTAAAGTTTGTTTTATCGAGGTGACAGATGAAGAAATCTCTTGTTCAAAGAAAATGCATATTTTTCAAATAATTACTTACGTAATAACACTAAAACTATTATTCACCTCGCCTTCGGCGAATAATTGTCGAATAGTAGACTCTTGTGCTTGTTTCCCTCGCGTTGATTGCCTAACTTGGAGGTGATTAACCAACTACTATTCAATTCCGAGTAGCCTTTTCACGGCTCGGTAAATATTCATTACCATTTCCCTGAATAATTGTCAATTATTTTTATGTGCTAGTTTGAGAGGTACACATGCATGGCCAGATTAATTTCAAACAGTTTGTTCCGCCATGGAAATACAAGGCAAGAAATATCATAAATATTTTCTCGAGTCTTCAAACGAACCTCGTTTTGTCGGTTCGTACTTGGGAGTTAAGGTACCTTGTCTTTTTCCACCTCAACGTTGGTTGGTAATAGGTATTAGGTCGTTGCCAATTTTCTCGCTGTTTCCAAGAATTACGCTGTGGCTGTCAAAAAAAAATTAAAGTGCGCTTCCAGAGGCTCTGTACGATTCCGTACGCAGTCTTTGAATTTCATTTAACTTTTTTTTTTACAATTGTAATAATAGTAGTAATAATAATTATAATAACAATAGCAACCTTTTATTGGACCGTCCAGCATAGTTCAACGACTTCGGAGATGACAGACCCTTTAGGGTGAGATGAGAAAAGCCGTATAGATAACTTCATATTATAATTCAACAGAGTACATTGCACACAAAGCAGAACACTAAAAAATGCGAGGATGCTAGCTCTTGTCCAGGATTCAAAGCGTAA
>NC_090879.1:9250659-9303159 GCF_036669935.1 Montipora foliosa
TCGGCCCTATTTAAACGTGATCAATGACGGACCAAAACTTAATCTCAAAATATTCAGCCTTTGTATAAAAATCAAAGCTCAAACGTTTGCCAGTCAGGTGTTGAACAAACTCAATTTCAAAATGTAAATATGAATTAAAGGATTTTTTTAAACATATACGAGCGCTTTAACAACTTTCAACAACATTGCTCCCAATGCAGTTTCTTATTACTGTAGGTTTGTTGCTCGCATATACTCCAAAAAATGTGGAAACCTTTAACTTGTAGTTTTAAATGATGTCCGTATCAAGTCCCCTAATTACTGGGTTACCACATCGCAATCCAGACAGAAATCGAGTTTAATTTCTCAATTTTCTTTTTTTTTCCTTTTTTTCTCGTATTGGGAAACGTCTTTACTGTCGCTTTCCTGCTAAGTAGTGTCTTTGTGTGCAGAGTCCTCTGCGCGGAAGTTTTGTCGGTTTCAGGGGGTAGTAGAAATGTGTAGATTTTTATCCGGTGGACACGTTAGAATATTTAATTAACCTGCAATGACATCTTAGTCATTGGAACGGGTTTTAGTGGATCTTTAAACAAAATATACTATTACGGAACTCAAGAATGGAACGTCAATTGGATAAACAGGACAGGCGGTGGAAAATAAATATCTACACTCTTAATAGTGACGAGTAATAGTCTTCGATAACAATTGCATCTTTTCCCGTCGATATCAAAGTGAGCTTTGTTGCTAATATTTTGCTAACGGTAGAGTTATGCACAACACTGAAACCAAATGGCGCATTCTGTATGGGTTTAACAAACATTGAAGGAATCTAACGCCTTGAATGAATCTGTGTTTACTGAAGTCGCATTTCAGTTGTCTTAATATTTAGATTTATTTTGTATTTAACTCTGCAGTCGACAGGTAAAAATAAGTGGAAATGTGACGGAAGAATTATTTGAAAGAAAGCTTGTCTATTTTGTGCTATATTATTCACGGAAAAGGTTCTTCAAGAAGAAGCTCACCCGAAAACGGTACTTTCCCCTCGTCTAATAGTAGGAAGTTAGTGTTAAAGGGACAGTTTCACGGTTTTGCGCATGTCCAAGCTTTATCGCTAGCAGTTGTAAATTTTACGGTTTCTTACTGAACCAGATGATGTTAATTAAACAGAGTATTAAGTCAAATACACTGAATGACTAAGGCCCAAATTTGGTGGAAGACACTGCGGGTTTACACAGAAAATATCCAACTTAGTTTTGATCTCAAATTTATTGTACGGGTCGAAACTTTATTCTACGCACGGGTAATCTATTCGCATGCAGTAGGTTCATAACACAAAGGAAATGATTACAAAAGTAATTCCAATGAGTAATACATTACTATGGGATTGTTTCCGTTTCTTGCATCAGTGCTTTCGATTGTTTCAACAACAATGGAATTAAATGGGCTGACGTGACAGTTTGCCATGCGCAGAGACGTGAAACTCTCCCTTTAAGATCATGTACTTCCCAAAGTTTCAGCTTCCAAAGAGCTTTCTAACCTTTAATTATTAAATGCCTAGTCAAATCTCGCACGATCGTCGCCCGGCGGCATGTTCATAACGTTATTGAGGGCAACCTGAAGTTTTGCAAAAAGCTTGAACACACAAAGCTGTTACGATTCCTCTTGGTATTCCAGGAACATAAACTGCTCAAAAAGGTCAGAAAAAGACAGCAAAAGAGGTATTTGTTGTAATTGTCGCCCAGTAAAGAGAAAAACCTCAGCAAAACCTCTGTTAAGATCACCTCTGTTAAGATCACCGATCGTTTCACATGTACCTCCGCAAATGTCATTTATTGCATAACCTGTACGTTATGCAATAAATTATACATTGGTGAGACAGGTAGACGACTAGGTGACCGATTCCGCGAACACCTTCGCGATGTTGAGAAGAATGACAAGGATGCATCTAAGCCAGTCGCTCGCCATTTTAATTTGCCTAACCACTCCAAAAAACACATGGCTATCTGCGGCCTTTCCCTACATCTAGGTACGACGGAAAGCCGCAAGAATCTGGAACAAAAATTCATCTTTCAAATCGGCACCCTTAATCCTCATGGTATTAACGAACGCTTTTCATTTAACTAATATATTCCTACTTTTCACGTTGCCATGTTACCACCAATAGCGTAGCTCCTACTCTACTATAAAAACTACACGTAACCCATAATCCCTCGATTCGCTCTGACGAAGGGCTAACGCTCGAAACGTCAGCTTTTAGAATCTCTGTGCGGTGGTCAATTTACATTATCAACTCCGTTGATAAACCAAATTTTTGTACTCAGGTAATCAAGCTTGACAGTTCATGCTCTACACATTTCCGAGAAGCATGGCTTACCCCCAAAGGACTTAGGAGAAATTTTACTGTCTAACAAAGAAGTGCGAAAACAACTTTGATTGCTCGTGTATGGAACGTTTTTTAATTAACATGCTCAATGTACAAGTGACTATGTTTTTTTACATTTGTTCCCTTTATTGTTTTTAACACTCCCTTCCACGTAGTTGTACATTTTTAGTTCATTATTTATCCATATAATTTGTGTTAATTTTTATTTCCTAACAATAAACTTCATAATTACTGAAGCACGATGAAAACGTCAATTTCTTTTTTACAACCTTTTTTAAAATTTAAAAGAGAATGGTGTTTCCCTTTAATAATATCTGATTTTGTCCCACTTTGTTCCAAGGATGTTTATGCAAATTTCAAAACTTAAACAGAAAGGGATTGTGTAGTTTTCATAAGCCTCCAGAAATTGTTTACATATGACAGATCTCCCATGATGGAATGACTGTTCTTTTCCTTGTTCCCAGTTAAATATATATGGACCCAAAATTCATTTTTCCCACACGGAGACACTTGAAATAGGAAAGCGTTTTCCCCTCTAAGAGCAAATATGTTTCTTTTTTTCAATAAATTTTACGCTGGAGGCAAGGTCTGGAAGGGGGTCCTGACCCCGCATTCACCCTCCCTTTTCACGCGAATCCCGTATCCCGCACTCGTTGTCTTCGCTTTCCCGAATCCCGTTTCTTTCCTCAAAAATTTATTTAAAAGGACTAATTTTTGCATAAGCTAATGAAATTAAGATGTAGATTTGCCCTTATGGTTGTTATTTTGATTTTACGCGTGTTGTGAAATTACTGCAAAATGCAATTACTTCTTCATACCTCAGTACGATGAAAGAGCCTGATATGAAAGAGTGATGGTTCTTTCTGTACGCGTGCGCACTGTCCTTGATAAAACAGTTCACAGGAAAAACCTTCGACTGCGTCTTCCCCATTGGTGCTACTCTCCTCATTGTCGCTGGAGTCAGTCATACTCTGACAGCTGGTCATCAGCTGAACTGGGTTCCTCAGTCACTCGATCGCCAACAGGTAGCTCTCTCATCTAATCCAGTAAAAGTTTTTAAATGCTTTTGAAATTTAAAAAGCTCTTTTTTATCCGCGCTGAGCCAGACATAAAACATTTCCTTGTGGATCGTCTGTCGCCAGGAAGAACTTGCTTGCCATTGCTCCCGGTTAAAAAATCCTCTCGAAAACAAAAGCTAAGAGCTTTAGCGTTATTGAAATGTCTCGAGTATTAATTCAACCACGTGCGACACGCTCACTCTCCACAGTGTCTCCAGGCATCTGGCAAATAATAAATAGGTTTTAATAGTTTTTAACGTAATAAGGTCATTGTTAATATAAAAAGCAGACAACTTCTTCTTTTTCTTTCTCTTTAAGAAAAAGATTTGCCAGAATTTTCTCCAAACCCTAAAATATTAATTCTCACAGAATGTTCCATCTTCTTCGATAGAGTGGTTTTACTTGACCCGTGAAATATATACTGTGGATGTATAAGTCCAACCAGAGTGTGGATGTATAAGTCCAACCAGAGTGTGGATGTATAAGTCCAACCAGAGTGTGGATGTATAAGTCCAACCAGAGTGTGGATGTATAAGTCCAACCAGAGTGTGGATGTATAAGTCCAACCAGAGTGTGGATGTATAAGTCCAACCAGAGTGTGGATGTATAAGTCCAACCAGAGTGTGGATGTATAAGTCCAACCAGAGTGTGGATGTATAAGTCCAACCAGAGTGTGGATGTATAAGTCCAACCAGAGTGTGGATGTATAAGTCCAACCAGAGTGTGGATGTATAAGTCCAACCAGAGTGTGGATGTATAAGTCCAACCAGAGTGTGGATGTATAAGTCCAACCAGAGTGTGGATGTATAAGTCCAACCAGAGTGTGGATGTATAAGTCCAACCAGAGTGTGGATGTATAAGTCCAACCAGAGTGTGGATGTATAAGTCCAACCAGAGTGTGGATGTATAAGTCCAACCAGAGTGTGGATGTATAAGTCCAACCAGAGTGTGGATGTATAAGTCCAACCAGAGTGTGGATGTATAAGTCCAACCAGAGTGTGGATGTATAAGTCCAACCAGAGTGTGGATGTATAAGTCCAACCAGAGTGTGGATGTATAAGTCCAACCAGAGTGTGGATGTATAAGTCCAACCAGAGTGTGGATGTATAAGTCCAACCAGAGTGTGGATGTATAAGTCCAACCAGAGTGTGGATGTATAAGTCCAACCAGAGTGTGGATGTATAAGTCCAACCAGAGTGTGGATGTATAAGTCCAACCAGAGTGTGGATGTATAAGTCCAACCAGAGTGTGGATGTATAAGTCCAACCAGAGTGTGGATGTATAAGTCCAACCAGAGTGTGGATGTATAAGTCCAACCAGAGTGTGGATGTATAAGTCCAACCAGAGTGTGGATGTATAAGTCCAACCAGAGTGTGGATGTATAAGTCCAACCAGAGTGTGGATGTATAAGTCCAACCAGAGTGTGGATGTATAAGTCCAACCAGAGTGTGGATGTATAAGTCCAACCAGAGTGTGGATGTATAAGTCCAACCAGAGTGTGGATGTATAAGTCCAACCAGAGTGTGGATGTATAAGTCCAACCAGAGTGTGGATGTATAAGTCCAACCAGAGTGTGGATGTATAAGTCCAACCAGAGTGTGGATGTATAAGTCCAACCAGAGTGTGGATGTATAAGTCCAACCAGAGTGTGGATGTATAAGTCCAACCAGAGTGTGGATGTATAAGTCCAACCAGAGTGTGGATGTATAAGTCCAACCAGAGTGTGGATGTATAAGTCCAACCAGAGTGTGGATGTATAAGTCCAACCAGAGTGTGGATGTATAAGTCCAACCAGAGTGTGGATGTATAAGTCCAACCAGAGTGTGGATGTATAAGTCCAACCAGAGTGTGGATGTATAAGTCCAACCAGAGTGTGGATGTATAAGTCCAACCAGAGTGTGGATGTATAAGTCCAACCAGAGTGTGGATGTATAAGTCCAACCAGAGTGTGGATGTATAAGTCCAACCAGAGTGTGGATGTATAAGTCCAACCAGAGTGTGGATGTATAAGTCCAACCAGAGTGTGGATGTATAAGTCCAACCAGAGTGTGGATGTATAAGTCCAACCAGAGTGTGGATGTATAAGTCCAACCAGAGTGTGGATGTATAAGTCCAACCAGAGTGTGGATGTATAAGTCCAACCAGAGTGTGGATGTATAAGTCCAACCAGAGTGTGGATGTATAAGTCCAACCAGAGTGTGGATGTATAAGTCCAACCAGAGTGTGGATGTATAAGTCCAACCAGAGTGTGGATGTATAAGTCCAACCAGAGTGTGGATGTATAAGTCCAACCAGAGTGTGGATGTATAAGTCCAACCAGAGTGTGGATGTATAAGTCCAACCAGAGTGTGGATGTATAAGTCCAACCAGAGTGTGGATGTATAAGTCCAACCAGAGTGTGGATGTATAAGTCCAACCAGAGTGTGGATGTATAAGTCCAACCAGAGTGTGGATGTATAAGTCCAACCAGAGTGTGGATGTATAAGTCCAACCAGAGTGTGGATGTATAAGTCCAACCAGAGTGTGGATGTATAAGTCCAACCAGAGTGTGGATGTATAAGTCCAACCAGAGTGTGGATGTATAAGTCCAACCAGAGTGTGGATGTATAAGTCCAACCAGAGTGTGGATGTATAAGTCCAACCAGAGTGTGGATGTATAAGTCCAACCAGAGTGTGGATGTATAAGTCCAACCAGAGTGTGGATGTATAAGTCCAACCAGAGTGTGGATGTATAAGTCCAACCAGAGTGTGGATGTATAAGTCCAACCAGAGTGTGGATGTATAAGTCCAACCAGAGTGTGGATGTATAAGTCCAACCAGAGTGTGGATGTATAAGTCCAACCAGAGTGTGGATGTATAAGTCCAACCAGAGTGTGGATGTATAAGTCCAACCAGAGTGTGGATGTATAAGTCCAACCAGAGTGTGGATGTATAAGTCCAACCAGAGTGTGGATGTATAAGTCCAACCAGAGTGTGGATGTATAAGTCCAACCAGAGTGTGGATGTATAAGTCCAACCAGAGTGTGGATGTATAAGTCCAACCAGAGTGTGGATGTATAAGTCCAACCAGAGTGTGGATGTATAAGTCCAACCAGAGTGTGGATGTATAAGTCCAACCAGAGTGTGGATGTATAAGTCCAACCAGAGTGTGGATGTATAAGTCCAACCAGAGTGTGGATGTATAAGTCCAACCAGAGTGTGGATGTATAAGTCCAACCAGAGTGTGGATGTATAAGTCCAACCAGAGTGTGGATGTATAAGTCCAACCAGAGTGTGGATGTATAAGTCCAACCAGAGTGTGGATGTATAAGTCCAACCAGAGTGTGGATGTATAAGTCCAACCAGAGTGTGGATGTATAAGTCCAACCAGAGTGTGGATGTATAAGTCCAACCAGAGTGTGGATGTATAAGTCCAACCAGAGTGTGGATGTATAAGTCCAACCAGAGTGTGGATGTATAAGTCCAACCAGAGTGTGGATGTATAAGTCCAACCAGAGTGTGGATGTATAAGTCCAACCAGAGTGTGGATGTATAAGTCCAACCAGAGTGTGGATGTATAAGTCCAACCAGAGTGTGGATGTATAAGTCCAACCAGAGTGTGGATGTATAAGTCCAACCAGAGTGTGGATGTATAAGTCCAACCAGAGTGTGGATGTATAAGTCCAACCAGAGTGTGGATGTATAAGTCCAACCAGAGTGTGGATGTATAAGTCCAACCAGAGTGTGGATGTATAAGTCCAACCAGAGTGTGGATGTATAAGTCCAACCAGAGTGTGGATGTATAAGTCCAACCAGAGTGTGGATGTATAAGTCCAACCAGAGTGTGGATGTATAAGTCCAACCAGAGTGTGGATGTATAAGTCCAACCAGAGTGTGGATGTATAAGTCCAACCAGAGTGTGGATGTATAAGTCCAACCAGAGTGTGGATGTATAAGTCCAACCAGAGTGTGGATGTATAAGTCCAACCAGAGTGTGGATGTATAAGTCCAACCAGAGTGTGGATGTATAAGTCCAACCAGAGTGTGGATGTATAAGTCCAACCAGAGTGTGGATGTATAAGTCCAACCAGAGTGTGGATGTATAAGTCCAACCAGAGTGTGGATGTATAAGTCCAACCAGAGTGTGGATGTATAAGTCCAACCAGAGTGTGGATGTATAAGTCCAACCAGAGTGTGGATGTATAAGTCCAACCAGAGTGTGGATGTATAAGTCCAACCAGAGTGTGGATGTATAAGTCCAACCAGAGTGTGGATGTATAAGTCCAACCAGAGTGTGGATGTATAAGTCCAACCAGAGTGTGGATGTATAAGTCCAACCAGAGTGTGGATGTATAAGTCCAACCAGAGTGTGGATGTATAAGTCCAACCAGAGTGTGGATGTATAAGTCCAACCAGAGTGTGGATGTATAAGTCCAACCAGAGTGTGGATGTATAAGTCCAACCAGAGTGTGGATGTATAAGTCCAACCAGAGTGTGGATGTATAAGTCCAACCAGAGTGTGGATGTATAAGTCCAACCAGAGTGTGGATGTATAAGTCCAACCAGAGTGTGGATGTATAAGTCCAACCAGAGTGTGGATGTATAAGTCCAACCAGAGTGTGGATGTATAAGTCCAACCAGAGTGTGGATGTATAAGTCCAACCAGAGTGTGGATGTATAAGTCCAACCAGAGTGTGGATGTATAAGTCCAACCAGAGTGTGGATGTATAAGTCCAACCAGAGTGTGGATGTATAAGTCCAACCAGAGTGTGGATGTATAAGTCCAACCAGAGTGTGGATGTATAAGTCCAACCAGAGTGTGGATGTATAAGTCCAACCAGAGTGTGGATGTATAAGTCCAACCAGAGTGTGGATGTATAAGTCCAACCAGAGTGTGGATGTATAAGTCCAACCAGAGTGTGGATGTATAAGTCCAACCAGAGTGTGGATGTATAAGTCCAACCAGAGTGTGGATGTATAAGTCCAACCAGAGTGTGGATGTATAAGTCCAACCAGAGTGTGGATGTATAAGTCCAACCAGAGTGTGGATGTATAAGTCCAACCAGAGTGTGGATGTATAAGTCCAACCAGAGTGTGGATGTATAAGTCCAACCAGAGTGTGGATGTATAAGTCCAACCAGAGTGTGGATGTATAAGTCCAACCAGAGTGTGGATGTATAAGTCCAACCAGAGTGTGGATGTATAAGTCCAACCAGAGTGTGGATGTATAAGTCCAACCAGAGTGTGGATGTATAAGTCCAACCAGAGTGTGGATGTATAAGTCCAACCAGAGTGTGGATGTATAAGTCCAACCAGAGTGTGGATGTATAAGTCCAACCAGAGTGTGGATGTATAAGTCCAACCAGAGTGTGGATGTATAAGTCCAACCAGAGTGTGGATGTATAAGTCCAACCAGAGTGTGGATGTATAAGTCCAACCAGAGTGTGGATGTATAAGTCCAACCAGAGTGTGGATGTATAAGTCCAACCAGAGTGTGGATGTATAAGTCCAACCAGAGTGTGGATGTATAAGTCCAACCAGAGTGTGGATGTATAAGTCCAACCAGAGTGTGGATGTATAAGTCCAACCAGAGTGTGGATGTATAAGTCCAACCAGAGTGTGGATGTATAAGTCCAACCAGAGTGTGGATGTATAAGTCCAACCAGAGTGTGGATGTATAAGTCCAACCAGAGTGTGGATGTATAAGTCCAACCAGAGTGTGGATGTATAAGTCCAACCAGAGTGTGGATGTATAAGTCCAACCAGAGTGTGGATGTATAAGTCCAACCAGAGTGTGGATGTATAAGTCCAACCAGAGTGTGGATGTATAAGTCCAACCAGAGTGTGGATGTATAAGTCCAACCAGAGTGTGGATGTATAAGTCCAACCAGAGTGTGGATGTATAAGTCCAACCAGAGTGTGGATGTATAAGTCCAACCAGAGTGTGGATGTATAAGTCCAACCAGAGTGTGGATGTATAAGTCCAACCAGAGTGTGGATGTATAAGTCCAACCAGAGTGTGGATGTATAAGTCCAACCAGAGTGTGGATGTATAAGTCCAACCAGAGTGTGGATGTATAAGTCCAACCAGAGTGTGGATGTATAAGTCCAACCAGAGTGTGGATGTATAAGTCCAACCAGAGTGTGGATGTATAAGTCCAACCAGAGTGTGGATGTATAAGTCCAACCAGAGTGTGGATGTATAAGTCCAACCAGAGTGTGGATGTATAAGTCCAACCAGAGTGTGGATGTATAAGTCCAACCAGAGTGTGGATGTATAAGTCCAACCAGAGTGTGGATGTATAAGTCCAACCAGAGTGTGGATGTATAAGTCCAACCAGAGTGTGGATGTATAAGTCCAACCAGAGTGTGGATGTATAAGTCCAACCAGAGTGTGGATGTATAAGTCCAACCAGAGTGTGGATGTATAAGTCCAACCAGAGTGTGGATGTATAAGTCCAACCAGAGTGTGGATGTATAAGTCCAACCAGAGTGTGGATGTATAAGTCCAACCAGAGTGTGGATGTATAAGTCCAACCAGAGTGTGGATGTATAAGTCCAACCAGAGTGTGGATGTATAAGTCCAACCAGAGTGTGGATGTATAAGTCCAACCAGAGTGTGGATGTATAAGTCCAACCAGAGTGTGGATGTATAAGTCCAACCAGAGTGTGGATGTATAAGTCCAACCAGAGTGTGGATGTATAAGTCCAACCAGAGTGTGGATGTATAAGTCCAACCAGAGTGTGGATGTATAAGTCCAACCAGAGTGTGGATGTATAAGTCCAACCAGAGTGTGGATGTATAAGTCCAACCAGAGTGTGGATGTATAAGTCCAACCAGAGTGTGGATGTATAAGTCCAACCAGAGTGTGGATGTATAAGTCCAACCAGAGTGTGGATGTATAAGTCCAACCAGAGTGTGGATGTATAAGTCCAACCAGAGTGTGGATGTATAAGTCCAACCAGAGTGTGGATGTATAAGTCCAACCAGAGTGTGGATGTATAAGTCCAACCAGAGTGTGGATGTATAAGTCCAACCAGAGTGTGGATGTATAAGTCCAACCAGAGTGTGGATGTATAAGTCCAACCAGAGTGTGGATGTATAAGTCCAACCAGAGTGTGGATGTATAAGTCCAACCAGAGTGTGGATGTATAAGTCCAACCAGAGTGTGGATGTATAAGTCCAACCAGAGTGTGGATGTATAAGTCCAACCAGAGTGTGGATGTATAAGTCCAACCAGAGTGTGGATGTATAAGTCCAACCAGAGTGTGGATGTATAAGTCCAACCAGAGTGTGGATGTATAAGTCCAACCAGAGTGTGGATGTATAAGTCCAACCAGAGTGTGGATGTATAAGTCCAACCAGAGTGTGGATGTATAAGTCCAACCAGAGTGTGGATGTATAAGTCCAACCAGAGTGTGGATGTATAAGTCCAACCAGAGTGTGGATGTATAAGTCCAACCAGAGTGTGGATGTATAAGTCCAACCAGAGTGTGGATGTATAAGTCCAACCAGAGTGTGGATGTATAAGTCCAACCAGAGTGTGGATGTATAAGTCCAACCAGAGTGTGGATGTATAAGTCCAACCAGAGTGTGGATGTATAAGTCCAACCAGAGTGTGGATGTATAAGTCCAACCAGAGTGTGGATGTATAAGTCCAACCAGAGTGTGGATGTATAAGTCCAACCAGAGTGTGGATGTATAAGTCCAACCAGAGTGTGGATGTATAAGTCCAACCAGAGTGTGGATGTATAAGTCCAACCAGAGTGTGGATGTATAAGTCCAACCAGAGTGTGGATGTATAAGTCCAACCAGAGTGTGGATGTATAAGTCCAACCAGAGTGTGGATGTATAAGTCCAACCAGAGTGTGGATGTATAAGTCCAACCAGAGTGTGGATGTATAAGTCCAACCAGTGTGGATGTATAAGTCCAACCAGAGTGTGGATGTATAAGTCCAACCAGAGTGTGGATGTATAAGTCCAACCAGAGTGTGGATGTATAAGTCCAACCAGAGTGTGGATGTATAAGTCCAACCAGAGTGTGGATGTATAAGTCCAACCAGAGTGTGGATGTATAAGTCCAACCAGAGTGTGGATGTATAAGTCCAACCAGAGTGTGGATGTATAAGTCCAACCAGAGTGTGGATGTATAAGTCCAACCAGAGTGTGGATGTATAAGTCCAACCAGAGTGTGGATGTATAAGTCCAACCAGAGTGTGGATGTATAAGTCCAACCAGAGTGTGGATGTATAAGTCCAACCAGAGTGTGGATGTATAAGTCCAACCAGAGTGTGGATGTATAAGTCCAACCAGAGTGTGGATGTATAAGTCCAACCAGAGTGTGGATGTATAAGTCCAACCAGAGTGTGGATGTATAAGTCCAACCAGAGTGTGGATGTATAAGTCCAACCAGAGTGTGGATGTATAAGTCCAACCAGAGTGTGGATGTATAAGTCCAACCAGAGTGTGGATGTATAAGTCCAACCAGAGTGTGGATGTATAAGTCCAACCAGAGTGTGGATGTATAAGTCCAACCAGAGTGTGGATGTATAAGTCCAACCAGAGTGTGGATGTATAAGTCCAACCAGAGTGTGGATGTATAAGTCCAACCAGAGTGTGGATGTATAAGTCCAACCAGAGTGTGGATGTATAAGTCCAACCAGAGTGTGGATGTATAAGTCCAACCAGAGTGTGGATGTATAAGTCCAACCAGAGTGTGGATGTATAAGTCCAACCAGAGTGTGGATGTATAAGTCCAACCAGAGTGTGGATGTATAAGTCCAACCAGAGTGTGGATGTATAAGTCCAACCAGAGTGTGGATGTATAAGTCCAACCAGAGTGTGGATGTATAAGTCCAACCAGAGTGTGGATGTATAAGTCCAACCAGAGTGTGGATGTATAAGTCCAACCAGAGTGTGGATGTATAAGTCCAACCAGAGTGTGGATGTATAAGTCCAACCAGAGTGTGGATGTATAAGTCCAACCAGAGTGTGGATGTATAAGTCCAACCAGAGTGTGGATGTATAAGTCCAACCAGAGTGTGGATGTATAAGTCCAACCAGAGTGTGGATGTATAAGTCCAACCAGAGTGTGGATGTATAAGTCCAACCAGAGTGGTTGATGTATAAGTCCAACCATAGTGTGGATGGATAAGTCCCAACCAGATTGTGGATGTATAAGTCCAACCATAGTTTTGATGTAGAGTTCCAACCAGAGTGTTGATGTATAAGTCCAACCAGAGTGTTGATTTATAAGTCCAACCAGAGTGTGGATGTATAAGTCCAACCAGAGTTTGGATGCATAAGTCCCAACTCGAGTTGTGGATGTATAAGTCCAACCAGAGTGAGGATGTATAATTCCAACCAGAGTGTGGATGTATAAGTCCAACCAGAGTGTGGATGTAATAGTCCAACCAGAGTGTTTGATGTATAAGTCGCAACCAGAGTGTGGATGTATAAGTCCAACAAGATTGGTGGATGTATAAGTCCAACCAGAGTGTGGATGTATAAGTCCCACCTAGTTGTGGATGTATAATCCCAACCAGAGTGTGGATGTATAAGTCCAACCAGAGTGTTTGATGTATAAGTCCAACCAGAGTGTGGATGTATAAGTCCCAACCAGAGTGTGGATGTATAAGTCCAACCAGAGAGTGGATGGATAAGTCCAACCAGAAGTTTGGATGTATAATTCAAACCAGAGTGTGGATGTATAAGTCCAACCAGAGTGTGGATGTATAAGTCCAACCAGAGTGTGGATGTATAAGTCCAACCAGAGTGTGAATGTAATCAGTCCAACCAGAGTGGTGGATGTATAAGTCCAACCAGAGTGTGTATTGATAAGTCCAACCAGAGTGTGGATGTTATAAGTCCAACCAGAGTGTGGATGTATAAGTCCAACCAGAGTGTGGATGTATAAGTCCCACCAGAGTGTGGATGTATAAGTCTAAACCAACCAGAGTGTGGATGTATAAGTCCAACCAGAGTGTGGATGTATAAGTCCAACCAGAGTGTGGAGGTCTAAGTCCAACCGGAGTGTGGATGTATGAGTCCAACCAGAGTTGTTGTGATGTATAGATTCCAACCAGAGTGTGGATGTATAAGTCCAACCAGAGTGTGGAGTGTTATAAGTCCAACCAGAGTGTGGATGTATAAGTCCAACCAGAGTGTGGATGTATATTCCAACCAGAGTGTTGATGTATAAGTCCAACCGGGAGGGGGGGGTTTTTGTGGATGTATAAGTCCAACCATAGTGTGGATGTATAATACCAACCAGAGTGTGGATGTAAAAGACCAACAAGAGTCTGGATGTAAAACACCAACAACATTGTGGATGTATAAGTCAAACCAGATTGTGGATGTATAATTCCAACCAGAGCCATTGCTCCGGTTAAAAAATCCTCTCCGAAAACAATAAGCTAAGAGCTTTAGCGTTATTGAAATGTGTCGAGTATTAATTCAACCACGTGCGACACGCTCACTCTCCTACAGTGGTCTCCAGGCATCTGGCAAATAGTAAAATAGGTTTTAATAGTTTTTTAACCGTAATAAGGTTATTGTTAATATAAAAAGCAGACAACTTCTTCTTTTTCTTTACTCTTTAAGAAATAAGATTTGCCAGAATTTTCTTCCACAACCCTACATATTAATTCTCACAGAATGTTGCATCTTCTTCGATAGAGTGGTTTTTACTTGACCCGTGAAAATATATACTGTGGATGTATAAGTCCAACCAGAGTGTGGATGTATAAGTCCAACCAGAGTGTGGATGTATAAGTCCAACCAGAGTGTGGATGTATAAGTCCAACCAGAGTGTGGATGTATAAGTCCAACCAGAGTGTGGATGTATAAGTCCAACCAGAGTGTGGATGTATAAGTCCAACCAGAGTGTGGATGTATAAGTCCAACCAGAGTGTGGATGTATAAGTCCAACCAGAGTGTGGATGTATATAAGTCCAACCAGAGTGTGGATGTATAAGTCCAACCAGAGTGTGGATGTATAAGTCCAACCAGAGTGTGGATGTATAAGTCCAACCAGAGTGTGGATGTATAAGTCCAACCAGAGTGTGGATGTATAAGTCCAACCAGAGTGTGGATGTATAAGTCCAACCAGAGTGTGGATGTATAAGTCCAACCAGAGTGTGGATGTATAAGTCCAACCAGAGTGTGGATGTATAAGTCCAACCAGAGTGTGGATGTATAAGTCCAACCAGAGTGTGGATGTATAAGTCCAACCAGAGTGTGGATGTATAAGTCCAACCAGAGTGTGGATGTATAAGTCCAACCAGAGTGTGGATGTATAAGTCCAACCAGAGTGTGGATGTATAAGTCCAACCAGAGTGTGGATGTATAAGTCCACCAAGAGTGTGGATGTATAAGTCCAACCAGAGTGTGGATGTATAAGTCCAACCAGAGTGTGGATGTATAAGTCCAACCAGAGTGTGGATGTATAAGTCCAACCAGAGTGTGGATGTATAAGTCCAACCAGAGTGTGGATGTATAAGTCCAACCAGAGTGTGGATGTATAAGTCCAACCAGAGTGTGGATGTATAAGTCCAACCAGAGTGTGGATGTATAAGTCCAACCAGAGTGTGGATGTATAAGTCCAACCAGAGATAGGATGTATAAGTCCAACCAGAGTGTGGATGTATAAGTCCAACCAGAGTGTGGATGTATAAGTCCAACCAGAGTGTGGATGTATAAGTCCAACCAGAGTGTGGATGTATAAGTCCAACCAGAGTGTGGATGTATAAGTCCAACCAGAGTGTGGATGTATAAGTCCAACCAGAGTGTGGATGTATAAGTCCAACCAGAGTGTGGATGTATAAGTCCAACCAGAGTGTGGATGTATAAGTCCAACCAGAGTGTGGATGTATAAGTCCAACCAGAGTGTGGATGTATAAGTCCAACCAGAGTGTGGATGTATAAGTCCAACCAGAGTGTGGATGTATAAGTCCAACCAGAGTGTGGATGTATAAGTCCAACCAGAGTGGATGTATAAGTCCAACCAGAGTGTGGATGTATAAGTCCAACCAGAGTGTGGATGTATAAGTCCAACCAGAGTGTGGATGTATAAGTCCAACCAGAGTGTGGATGTATAAGTCCAACCAGAGTGTGGATGTATAAGTCCAACCAGAGTGTGGATGTATAAGTCCAACCAGAGTGTGGATGTATAAGTCCAACCAGAGTGTGGATGTATAAGTCCAACCAGAGTGTGGATGTATAAGTCCAACCAGAGTGTGGATGTATAAGTCCAACCAGAGTGTGGATGTATAAGTCCAACCAGAGTGTGGATGTATAAGTCCAACCAGAGTGTGGATGTATAAGTCCAACCAGAGTGTGGATGTATAAGTCCAACCAGAGTGTGGATGTATAAGTCCAACCAGAGTGTGGATGTATAAGTCCACCAGAGTGTGGATGTATAAGTCCAACCAGAGTGTGGATGTATAAGTCCAACCAGAGTGTGGATGTATAAGTCCAACCAGAGTGTGGATGTATAAGTCCAACCAGAGTGTGGATGTATAAGTCCAACCAGAGTGTGGATGTATAAGTCCAACCAGAGTGTGGATGTATAAGTCCAACCAGAGTGTTATAAGTCCGGAGTGTGGATGTATAAGTCCAAGCCGAGTGTGGATGTATAAGTCCAACCAGAGTGTGGATGTATAAGTCCAACCAGAGTGTGGATGTATAAGTCCAACCAGAGTGTGGATGTATAAGTCCAACCAGAGTGTGGATGTATAAGTCCAACCAGAGTGTGGATGTATAAGTCCAACCAGAGTGTGGATGTATAAGTCCAACCAGAGTGTGGATGTATAAGTCCAACCAGAGTGTGGATGTATAAGTCCAACCAGAGTGTGGATGTATAAGTCCAACCAGAGTGTGGATGGATTTATACATCCACCAGAGTGTGGATGTATAAGTCCAACCAGAGTGTGGATGTATAAGTCCAACCAGAGTGTGGATGTATAAGTCCAACCAGAGTGTGGATGTATAAGTCCAACCAGAGTGTGGATGTATAAGTCCAACCAGAG
This sequence comes from Montipora foliosa, assembly GCF_036669935.1. Lineage (NCBI taxonomy): Eukaryota > Metazoa > Cnidaria > Anthozoa > Scleractinia > Acroporidae > Montipora > Montipora foliosa. Next base: position 9,267,088 of record NC_090879.1, read on the forward strand.
TGTGGATGTATAAGTCCAACCAGAGTGTGGATGTATAAGTCCAACCAGAGTGTGGATGTATAAGTCCAACCAGAGTGTGGATGTATAAGTCCAACCAGAGTGTGGATGTATAAGTCCAACCAGAGTGTGGATGTATAAGTCCAACCAGAGTGTGGATGTATAAGTCCAACCAGAGTGTGGATGTATAAGTCCAACCAGAGTGTGGATGTATAAGTCCAACCAGAGTGTGGATGTATAAGTCCAACCAGAGTGTGGATGTATAAGTCCAACCAGAGTGTGGATGTATAAGTCCAACCAGAGTGTGGATGTATAAGTCCAACCAGAGTGTGGATGTATAAGTCCAACCAGAGTGTGGATGTATAAGTCCAACCAGAGTGTGGATGTATAAGTCCAACCAGAGTGTGGATGTATAAGTCCAACCAGAGTGTGGATGTATAAGTCCAACCAGAGTGTGGATGTATAAGTCCAACCAGAGTGTGGATGTATAAGTCCAACCAGAGTGTGGATGTATAAGTCCAACCAGAGTGTGTGGATGTATAAGTCCAACCAGAGTGTGGATGTATAAGTCCAACCAGAGTGTGGATGTATAAGTCCAACCAGAGTGTGGATGTATAAGTCCAACCAGAGTGTGGATGTATAAGTCCAACCAGAGTGTGGATGTATAAGTCCAACCAGAGTGTGGATGTATAAGTCCAACCAGAGTGTGGATGTATAAGTCCAACCAGAGTGTGGATGTATAAGTCCAACCAGAGTGTGGATGTATAAGTCCAACCAGAGTGTGGATGTATAAGTCCAACCAGAGTGTGGATGTATAAGTCCAACCAGAGTGTGGATGTATAAGTCCAACCAGAGTGTGGATGTATAAGTCCAACCAGAGTGTGGATGTATAAGTCCAACCAGAGTGTGGATGTATAAGTCCAACCAGAGTGTGGATGTATAAGTCCAACCAGAGTGTGGATGTATAAGTCCAACCAGAGTGTGGATGTATAAGTCCAACCAGAGTGTGGATGTATAAGTCCAACCAGAGTGTGGATGTATAAGTCCAACCAGAGTGTGGATGTATAAGTCCAACCAGAGTGTGGATGTATAAGTCCAACCAGAGTGTGGATGTATAAGTCCAACCAGAGTGTGGATGTATAAGTCCAACCAGAGTGTGGATGTATAAGTCCAACCAGAGTGTGGATGTATAAGTCCAACCAGAGTGTGGATGTATAAGTCCAACCAGAGTGTGGATGTATAAGTCCAACCAGAGTGTGGATGTATAAGTCCAACCAGAGTGTGGATGTATAAGTCCAACCAGAGTGTGGATGTATAAGTCCAACCAGAGTGTGGATGTATAAGTCCAACCAGAGTGTGGATGTATAAGTCCAACCAGAGTGTGGATGTATAAGTCCAACCAGAGTGTGGATGTATAAGTCCAACCAGAGTGTGGATGTATAAGTCCAACCAGAGTGTGGATGTATAAGTCCAACCAGAGTGTGGATGTATAAGTCCAACCAGAGTGTGGATGTATAAGTCCAACCAGAGTGTGGATGTATAAGTCCAACCAGAGTGTGGATGTATAAGTCCAACCAGAGTGTGGATGTATAAGTCCAACCAGAGTGTGGATGTATAAGTCCAACCAGAGTGTGGATGTATAAGTCCAACCAGAGTGTGGATGTATAAGTCCAACCAGAGTGTGGATGTATAAGTCCAACCAGAGTGTGGATGTATAAGTCCAACCAGAGTGTGGATGTATAAGTCCAACCAGAGTGTGGATGTATAAGTCCAACCAGAGTGTGGATGTATAAGTCCAACCAGAGTGTGGATGTATAAGTCCAACCAGAGTGTGGATGTATAAGTCCAACCAGAGTGTGGATGTATAAGTCCAACCAGAGTGTGGATGTATAAGTCCAACCAGAGTGTGGATGTATAAGTCCAACCAGAGTGTGGATGTATAAGTCCAACCAGAGTGTGGATGTATAAGTCCAACCAGAGTGTGGATGTATAAGTCCAACCAGAGTGTGGATGTATAAGTCCAACCAGAGTGTGGATGTATAAGTCCAACCAGAGTGTGGATGTATAAGTCCAACCAGAGTGTGGATGTATAAGTCCAACCAGAGTGTGGATGTATAAGTCCAACCAGAGTGTGGATGTATAAGTCCAACCAGAGTGTGGATGTATAAGTCCAACCAGAGTGTGGATGTATAAGTCCAACCAGAGTGTGGATGTATAAGTCCAACCAGAGTGTGGATGTATAAGTCCAACCAGAGTGTGGATGTATAAGTCCAACCAGAGTGTGGATGTATAAGTCCAACCAGAGTGTGGATGTATAAGTCCAACCAGAGTGTGGATGTATAAGTCCAACCAGAGTGTGGATGTATAAGTCCAACCAGAGTGTGGATGTATAAGTCCAACCAGAGTGTGGATGTATAAGTCCAACCAGAGTGTGGATGTATAAGTCCAACCAGAGTGTGGATGTATAAGTCCAACCAGAGTGTGGATGTATAAGTCCAACCAGAGTGTGGATGTATAAGTCCAACCAGAGTGTGGATGTATAAGTCCAACCAGAGTGTGGATGTATAAGTCCAACCAGAGTGTGGATGTATAAGTCCAACCAGAGTGTGGATGTATAAGTCCAACCAGAGTGTGGATGTATAAGTCCAACCAGAGTGTGGATGTATAAGTCCAACCAGAGTGTGGATGTATAAGTCCAACCAGAGTGTGGATGTATAAGTCCAACCAGAGTGTGGATGTATAAGTCCAACCAGAGTGTGGATGTATAAGTCCAACCAGAGTGTGGATGTATAAGTCCAACCAGAGTGTGGATGTATAAGTCCAACCAGAGTGTGGATGTATAAGTCCAACCAGAGTGTGGATGTATAAGTCCAACCAGAGTGTGGATGTATAAGTCCAACCAGAGTGTGGATGTATAAGTCCAACCAGAGTGTGGATGTATAAGTCCAACCAGAGTGTGGATGTATAAGTCCAACCAGAGTGTGGATGTATAAGTCCAACCAGAGTGTGGATGTATAAGTCCAACCAGAGTGTGGATGTATAAGTCCAACCAGAGTGTGGATGTATAAGTCCAACCAGAGTGTGGATGTATAAGTCCAACCAGAGTGTGGATGTATAAGTCCAACCAGAGTGTGGATGTATAAGTCCAACCAGAGTGTGGATGTATAAGTCCAACCAGAGTGTGGATGTATAAGTCCAACCAGAGTGTGGATGTATAAGTCCAACCAGAGTGTGGATGTATAAGTCCAACCAGAGTGTGGATGTATAAGTCCAACCAGAGTGTGGATGTATAAGTCCAACCAGAGTGTGGATGTATAAGTCCAACCAGAGTGTGGATGTATAAGTCCAACCAGAGTGTGGATGTATAAGTCCAACCAGAGTGTGGATGTATAAGTCCAACCAGAGTGTGGATGTATAAGTCCAACCAGAGTGTGGATGTATAAGTCCAACCAGAGTGTGGATGTATAAGTCCAACCAGAGTGTGGATGTATAAGTCCAACCAGAGTGTGGATGTATAAGTCCAACCAGAGTGTGGATGTATAAGTCCAACCAGAGTGTGGATGTATAAGTCCAACCAGAGTGTGGATGTATAAGTCCAACCAGAGTGTGGATGTATAAGTCCAACCAGAGTGTGGATGTATAAGTCCAACCAGAGTGTGGATGTATAAGTCCAACCAGAGTGTGGATGTATAAGTCCAACCAGAGTGTGGATGTATAAGTCCAACCAGAGTGTGGATGTATAAGTCCAACCAGAGTGTGGATGTATAAGTCCAACCAGAGTGTGGATGTATAAGTCCAACCAGAGTGTGGATGTATAAGTCCAACCAGAGTGTGGATGTATAAGTCCAACCAGAGTGTGGATGTATAAGTCCAACCAGAGTGTGGATGTATAAGTCCAACCAGAGTGTGGATGTATAAGTCCAACCAGAGTGTGGATGTATAAGTCCAACCAGAGTGTGGATGTATAAGTCCAACCAGAGTGTGGATGTATAAGTCCAACCAGAGTGTGGATGTATAAGTCCAACCAGAGTGTGGATGTATAAGTCCAACCAGAGTGTGGATGTATAAGTCCAACCAGAGTGTGGATGTATAAGTCCAACCAGAGTGTGGATGTATAAGTCCAACCAGAGTGTGGATGTATAAGTCCAACCAGAGTGTGGATGTATAAGTCCAACCAGAGTGTGGATGTATAAGTCCAACCAGAGTGTGGATGTATAAGTCCAACCAGAGTGTGGATGTATAAGTCCAACCAGAGTGTGGATGTATAAGTCCAACCAGAGTGTGGATGTATAAGTCCAACCAGAGTGTGGATGTATAAGTCCAACCAGAGTGTGGATGTATAAGTCCAACCAGAGTGTGGATGTATAAGTCCAACCAGAGTGTGGATGTATAAGTCCAACCAGAGTGTGGATGTATAAGTCCAACCAGAGTGTGGATGTATAAGTCCAACCAGAGTGTGGATGTATAAGTCCAACCAGAGTGTGGATGTATAAGTCCAACCAGAGTGTGGATGTATAAGTCCAACCAGAGTGTGGATGTATAAGTCCAACCAGAGTGTGGATGTATAAGTCCAACCAGAGTGTGGATGTATAAGTCCAACCAGAGTGTGGATGTATAAGTCCAACCAGAGTGTGGATGTATAAGTCCAACCAGAGTGTGGATGTATAAGTCCAACCAGAGTGTGGATGTATAAGTCCAACCAGAGTGTGGATGTATAAGTCCAACCAGAGTGTGGATGTATAAGTCCAACCAGAGTGTGGATGTATAAGTCCAACCAGAGTGTGGATGTATAAGTCCAACCAGAGTGTGGATGTATAAGTCCAACCAGAGTGTGGATGTATAAGTCCAACCAGAGTGTGGATGTATAAGTCCAACCAGAGTGTGGATGTATAAGTCCAACCAGAGTGTGGATGTATAAGTCCAACCAGAGTGTGGATGTATAAGTCCAACCAGAGTGTGGATGTATAAGTCCAACCAGAGTGTGGATGTATAAGTCCAACCAGAGTGTGGATGTATAAGTCCAACCAGAGTGTGGATGTATAAGTCCAACCAGAGTGTGGATGTATAAGTCCAACCAGAGTGTGGATGTATAAGTCCAACCAGAGTGTGGATGTATAAGTCCAACCAGAGTGTGGATGTATAAGTCCAACCAGAGTGTGGATGTATAAGTCCAACCAGAGTGTGGATGTATAAGTCCAACCAGAGTGTGGATGTATAAGTCCAACCAGAGTGTGGATGTATAAGTCCAACCAGAGTGTGGATGTATAAGTCCAACCAGAGTGTGGATGTATAAGTCCAACCAGAGTGTGGATGTATAAGTCCAACCAGAGTGTGGATGTATAAGTCCAACCAGAGTGTGGATGTATAAGTCCAACCAGAGTGTGGATGTATAAGTCCAACCAGAGTGTGGATGTATAAGTCCAACCAGAGTGTGGATGTATAAGTCCAACCAGAGTGTGGATGTATAAGTCCAACCAGAGTGTGGATGTATAAGTCCAACCAGAGTGTGGATGTATAAGTCCAACCAGAGTGTGGATGTATAAGTCCAACCAGAGTGTGGATGTATAAGTCCAACCAGAGTGTGGATGTATAAGTCCAACCAGAGTGTGGATGTATAAGTCCAACCAGAGTGTGGATGTATAAGTCCAACCAGAGTGTGGATGTATAAGTCCAACCAGAGTGTGGATGTATAAGTCCAACCAGAGTGTGGATGTATAAGTCCAACCAGAGTGTGGATGTATAAGTCCAACCAGAGTGTGGATGTATAAGTCCAACCAGAGTGTGGATGTATAAGTCCAACCAGAGTGTGGATGTATAAGTCCAACCAGAGTGTGGATGTATAAGTCCAACCAGAGTGTGGATGTATAAGTCCAACCAGAGTGTGGATGTATAAGTCCAACCAGAGTGTGGATGTATAAGTCCAACCAGAGTGTGGATGTATAAGTCCAACCAGAGTGTGGATGTATAAGTCCAACCAGAGTGTGGATGTATAAGTCCAACCAGAGTGTGGATGTATAAGTCCAACCAGAGTGTGGATGTATAAGTCCAACCAGAGTGTGGATGTATAAGTCCAACCAGAGTGTGGATGTATAAGTCCAACCAGAGTGTGGATGTATAAGTCCAACCAGAGTGTGGATGTATAAGTCCAACCAGAGTGTGGATGTATAAGTCCAACCAGAGTGTGGATGTATAAGTCCAACCAGAGTGTGGATGTATAAGTCCAACCAGAGTGTGGATGTATAAGTCCAACCAGAGTGTGGATGTATAAGTCCAACCAGAGTGTGGATGTATAAGTCCAACCAGAGTGTGGATGTATAAGTCCAACCAGAGTGTGGATGTATAAGTCCAACCAGAGTGTGGATGTATAAGTCCAACCAGAGTGTGGATGTATAAGTCCAACCAGAGTGTGGATGTATAAGTCCAACCAGAGTGTGGATGTATAAGTCCAACCAGAGTGTGGATGTATAAGTCCAACCAGAGTGTGGATGTATAAGTCCAACCAGAGTGTGGATGTATAAGTCCAACCAGAGTGTGGATGTATAAGTCCAACCAGAGTGTGGATGTATAAGTCCAACCAGAGTGTGGATGTATAAGTCCAACCAGAGTGTGGATGTATAAGTCCAACCAGAGTGTGGATGTATAAGTCCAACCAGAGTGTGGATGTATAAGTCCAACCAGAGTGTGGATGTATAAGTCCAACCAGAGTGTGGATGTATAAGTCCAACCAGAGTGTGGATGTATAAGTCCAACCAGAGTGTGGATGTATAAGTCCAACCAGAGTGTGGATGTATAAGTCCAACCAGAGTGTGGATGTATAAGTCCAACCAGAGTGTGGATGTATAAGTCCAACCAGAGTGTGGATGTATAAGTCCAACCAGAGTGTGGATGTATAAGTCCAACCAGAGTGTGGATGTATAAGTCCAACCAGAGTGTGGATGTATAAGTCCAACCAGAGTGTGGATGTATAAGTCCAACCAGAGTGTGGATGTATAAGTCCAACCAGAGTGTGGATGTATAAGTCCAACCAGAGTGTGGATGTATAAGTCCAACCAGAGTGTGGATGTATAAGTCCAACCAGAGTGTGGATGTATAAGTCCAACCAGAGTGTGGATGTATAAGTCCAACCAGAGTGTGGATGTATAAGTCCAACCAGAGTGTGGATGTATAAGTCCAACCAGAGTGTGGATGTATAAGTCCAACCAGAGTGTGGATGTATAAGTCCAACCAGAGTGTGGATGTATAAGTCCAACCAGAGTGTGGATGTATAAGTCCAACCAGAGTGTGGATGTATAAGTCCAACCAGAGTGTGGATGTATAAGTCCAACCAGAGTGTGGATGTATAAGTCCAACCAGAGTGTGGATGTATAAGTCCAACCAGAGTGTGGATGTATAAGTCCAACCAGAGTGTGGATGTATAAGTCCAACCAGAGTGTGGATGTATAAGTCCAACCAGAGTGTGGATGTATAAGTCCAACCAGAGTGTGGATGTATAAGTCCAACCAGAGTGTGGATGTATAAGTCCAACCAGAGTGTGGATGTATAAGTCCAACCAGAGTGTGGATGTATAAGTCCAACCAGAGTGTGGATGTATAAGTCCAACCAGAGTGTGGATGTATAAGTCCAACCAGAGTGTGGATGTATAAGTCCAACCAGAGTGTGGATGTATAAGTCCAACCAGAGTGTGGATGTATAAGTCCAACCAGAGTGTGGATGTATAAGTCCAACCAGAGTGTGGATGTATAAGTCCAACCAGAGTGTGGATGTATAAGTCCAACCAGAGTGTGGATGTATAAGTCCAACCAGAGTGTGGATGTATAAGTCCAACCAGAGTGTGGATGTATAAGTCCAACCAGAGTGTGGATGTATAAGTCCAACCAGAGTGTGGATGTATAAGTCCAACCAGAGTGTGGATGTATAAGTCCAACCAGAGTGTGGATGTATAAGTCCAACCAGAGTGTGGATGTATAAGTCCAACCAGAGTGTGGATGTATAAGTCCAACCAGAGTGTGGATGTATAAGTCCAACCAGAGTGTGGATGTATAAGTCCAACCAGAGTGTGGATGTATAAGTCCAACCAGAGTGTGGATGTATAAGTCCAACCAGAGTGTGGATGTATAAGTCCAACCAGAGTGTGGATGTATAAGTCCAACCAGAGTGTGGATGTATAAGTCCAACCAGAGTGTGGATGTATAAGTCCAACCAGAGTGTGGATGTATAAGTCCAACCAGAGTGTGGATGTATAAGTCCAACCAGAGTGTGGATGTATAAGTCCAACCAGAGTGTGGATGTATAAGTCCAACCAGAGTGTGGATGTATAAGTCCAACCAGAGTGTGGATGTATAAGTCCAACCAGAGTGTGGATGTATAAGTCCAACCAGAGTGTGGATGTATAAGTCCAACCAGAGTGTGGATGTATAAGTCCAACCAGAGTGTGGATGTATAAGTCCAACCAGAGTGTGGATGTATAAGTCCAACCAGAGTGTGGATGTATAAGTCCAACCAGAGTGTGGATGTATAAGTCCAACCAGAGTGTGGATGTATAAGTCCAACCAGAGTGTGGATGTATAAGTCCAACCAGAGTGTGGATGTATAAGTCCAACCAGAGTGTGGATGTATAAGTCCAACCAGAGTGTGGATGTATAAGTCCAACCAGAGTGTGGATGTATAAGTCCAACCAGAGTGTGGATGTATAAGTCCAACCAGAGTGTGGATGTATAAGTCCAACCAGAGTGTGGATGTATAAGTCCAACCAGAGTGTGGATGTATAAGTCCAACCAGAGTGTGGATGTATAAGTCCAACCAGAGTGTGGATGTATAAGTCCAACCAGAGTGTGGATGTATAAGTCCAACCAGAGTGTGGATGTATAAGTCCAACCAGAGTGTGGATGTATAAGTCCAACCAGAGTGTGGATGTATAAGTCCAACCAGAGTGTGGATGTATAAGTCCAACCAGAGTGTGGATGTATAAGTCCAACCAGAGTGTGGATGTATAAGTCCAACCAGAGTGTGGATGTATAAGTCCAACCAGAGTGTGGATGTATAAGTCCAACCAGAGTGTGGATGTATAAGTCCAACCAGAGTGTGGATGTATAAGTCCAACCAGAGTGTGGATGTATAAGTCCAACCAGAGTGTGGATGTATAAGTCCAACCAGAGTGTGGATGTATAAGTCCAACCAGAGTGTGGATGTATAAGTCCAACCAGAGTGTGGATGTATAAGTCCAACCAGAGTGTGGATGTATAAGTCCAACCAGAGTGTGGATGTATAAGTCCAACCAGAGTGTGGATGTATAAGTCCAACCAGAGTGTGGATGTATAAGTCCAACCAGAGTGTGGATGTATAAGTCCAACCAGAGTGTGGATGTATAAGTCCAACCAGAGTGTGGATGTATAAGTCCAACCAGAGTGTGGATGTATAAGTCCAACCAGAGTGTGGATGTATAAGTCCAACCAGAGTGTGGATGTATAAGTCCAACCAGAGTGTGGATGTATAAGTCCAACCAGAGTGTGGATGTATAAGTCCAACCAGAGTGTGGATGTATAAGTCCAACCAGAGTGTGGATGTATAAGTCCAACCAGAGTGTGGATGTATAAGTCCAACCAGAGTGTGGATGTATAAGTCCAACCAGAGTGTGGATGTATAAGTCCAACCAGAGTGTGGATGTATAAGTCCAACCAGAGTGTGGATGTATAAGTCCAACCAGAGTGTGGATGTATAAGTCCAACCAGAGTGTGGATGTATAAGTCCAACCAGAGTGTGGATGTATAAGTCCAACCAGAGTGTGGATGTATAAGTCCAACCAGAGTGTGGATGTATAAGTCCAACCAGAGTGTGGATGTATAAGTCCAACCAGAGTGTGGATGTATAAGTCCAACCAGAGTGTGGATGTATAAGTCCAACCAGAGTGTGGATGTATAAGTCCAACCAGAGTGTGGATGTATAAGTCCAACCAGAGTGTGGATGTATAAGTCCAACCAGAGTGTGGATGTATAAGTCCAACCAGAGTGTGGATGTATAAGTCCAACCAGAGTGTGGATGTATAAGTCCAACCAGAGTGTGGATGTATAAGTCCAACCAGAGTGTGGATGTATAAGTCCAACCAGAGTGTGGATGTATAAGTCCAACCAGAGTGTGGATGTATAAGTCCAACCAGAGTGTGGATGTATAAGTCCAACCAGAGTGTGGATGTATAAGTCCAACCAGAGTGTGGATGTATAAGTCCAACCAGAGTGTGGATGTATAAGTCCAACCAGAGTGTGGATGTATAAGTCCAACCAGAGTGTGGATGTATAAGTCCAACCAGAGTGTGGATGTATAAGTCCAACCAGAGTGTGGATGTATAAGTCCAACCAGAGTGTGGATGTATAAGTCCAACCAGAGTGTGGATGTATAAGTCCAACCAGAGTGTGGATGTATAAGTCCAACCAGAGTGTGGATGTATAAGTCCAACCAGAGTGTGGATGTATAAGTCCAACCAGAGTGTGGATGTATAAGTCCAACCAGAGTGTGGATGTATAAGTCCAACCAGAGTGTGGATGTATAAGTCCAACCAGAGTGTGGATGTATAAGTCCAACCAGAGTGTGGATGTATAAGTCCAACCAGAGTGTGGATGTATAAGTCCAACCAGAGTGTGGATGTATAAGTCCAACCAGAGTGTGGATGTATAAGTCCAACCAGAGTGTGGATGTATAAGTCCAACCAGAGTGTGGATGTATAAGTCCAACCAGAGTGTGGATGTATAAGTCCAACCAGAGTGTGGATGTATAAGTCCAACCAGAGTGTGGATGTATAAGTCCAACCAGAGTGTGGATGTATAAGTCCAACCAGAGTGTGGATGTATAAGTCCAACCAGAGTGTGGATGTATAAGTCCAACCAGAGTGTGGATGTATAAGTCCAACCAGAGTGTGGATGTATAAGTCCAACCAGAGTGTGGATGTATAAGTCCAACCAGAGTGTGGATGTATAAGTCCAACCAGAGTGTGGATGTGGAAGTCCAACCAGAGTGTGGATGTATAAGTCCAACCAGAGTGTGGATGTATAAGTCCAACCAGAGTGTGGATGTATAAGTCCAACCAGAGTGTGGATGTATAAGTCCAACCAGAGTGTGGATGTATAAGTCCAACCAGAGTGTGGATGTATAAGTCCAACCAGAGTGTGGATGTATAAGTCCAACCAGAGTGTGGATGTATAAGTCCAACCAGAGTGTGGATGTATAAGTCCAACCAGAGTGTGGATGTATAAGTCCAACCAGAGTGTGGATGTATAAGTCCAACCAGAGTGTGGATGTATAAGTCCAACCAGAGTGTGGATGTATAAGTCCAACCAGAGTGTGGATGTATAAGTCCAACCAGAGTGTGGATGTATAAGTCCAACCAGAGTGTGGATGTATAAGTCCAACCAGAGTGTGGATGTATAAGTCCAACCAGAGTGTGGATGTATAAGTCCAACCAGAGTGTGGATGTATAAGTCCAACCAGAGTGTGGATGTATAAGTCCAACCAGAGTGTGGATGTATAAGTCCAACCAGAGTGTGGATGTATAAGTCCAACCAGAGTGTGGATGTATAAGTCCAACCAGAGTGTGGATGTATAAGTCCAACCAGAGTGTGGATGTATAAGTCCAACCAGAGTGTGGATGTATAAGTCCAACCAGAGTGTGGATGTATAAGTCCAACCAGAGTGTGGATGTATAAGTCCAACCAGAGTGTGGATGTATAAGTCCAACCAGAGTGTGGATGTATAAGTCCAACCAGAGTGTGGATGTATAAGTCCAACCAGAGTGTGGATGTATAAGTCCAACCAGAGTGTGGATGTATAAGTCCAACCAGAGTGTGGATGTATAAGTCCAACCAGAGTGTGGATGTATAAGTCCAACCAGAGTGTGGATGTATAAGTCCAACCAGAGTGTGGATGTATAAGTCCAACCAGAGTGTGGATGTATAAGTCCAACCAGAGTGTGGATGTATAAGTCCAACCAGAGTGTGGATGTATAAGTCCAACCAGAGTGTGGATGTATAAGTCCAACCAGAGTGTGGATGTATAAGTCCAACCAGAGTGTGGATGTATAAGTCCAACCAGAGTGTGGATGTATAAGTCCAACCAGAGTGTGGATGTATAAGTCCAACCAGAGTGTGGATGTATAAGTCCAACCAGAGTGTGGATGTATAAGTCCAACCAGAGTGTGGATGTATAAGTCCAACCAGAGTGTGGATGTATAAGTCCAACCAGAGTGTGGATGTATAAGTCCAACCAGAGTGTGGATGTATAAGTCCAACCAGAGTGTGGATGTATAAGTCCAACCAGAGTGTGGATGTATAAGTCCAACCAGAGTGTGGATGTATAAGTCCAACCAGAGTGTGGATGTATAAGTCCAACCAGAGTGTGGATGTATAAGTCCAACCAGAGTGTGGATGTATAAGTCCAACCAGAGTGTGGATGTATAAGTCCAACCAGAGTGTGGATGTATAAGTCCAACCAGAGTGTGGATGTATAAGTCCAACCAGAGTGTGGATGTATAAGTCCAACCAGAGTGTGGATGTATAAGTCCAACCAGAGTGTGGATGTATAAGTCCAACCAGAGTGTGGATGTATAAGTCCAACCAGAGTGTGGATGTATAAGTCCAACCAGAGTGTGGATGTATAAGTCCAACCAGAGTGTGGATGTATAAGTCCAACCAGAGTGTGGATGTATAAGTCCAACCAGAGTGTGGATGTATAAGTCCAACCAGAGTGTGGATGTATAAGTCCAACCAGAGTGTGGATGTATAAGTCCAACCAGAGTGTGGATGTATAAGTCCAACCAGAGTGTGGATGTATAAGTCCAACCAGAGTGTGGATGTATAAGTCCAACCAGAGTGTGGATGTATAAGTCCAACCAGAGTGTGGATGTATAAGTCCAACCAGAGTGTGGATGTATAAGTCCAACCAGAGTGTGGATGTATAAGTCCAACCAGAGTGTGGATGTATAAGTCCAACCAGAGTGTGGATGTATAAGTCCAACCAGAGTGTGGATGTATAAGTCCAACCAGAGTGTGGATGTATAAGTCCAACCAGAGTGTGGATGTATAAGTCCAACCAGAGTGTGGATGTATAAGTCCAACCAGAGTGTGGATGTATAAGTCCAACCAGAGTGTGGATGTATAAGTCCAACCAGAGTGTGGATGTATAAGTCCAACCAGAGTGTGGATGTATAAGTCCAACCAGAGTGTGGATGTATAAGTCCAACCAGAGTGTGGATGTATAAGTCCAACCAGAGTGTGGATGTATAAGTCCAACCAGAGTGTGGATGTATAAGTCCAACCAGAGTGTGGATGTATAAGTCCAACCAGAGTGTGGATGTATAAGTCCAACCAGAGTGTGGATGTATAAGTCCAACCAGAGTGTGGATGTATAAGTCCAACCAGAGTGTGGATGTATAAGTCCAACCAGAGTGTGGATGTATAAGTCCAACCAGAGTGTGGATGTATAAGTCCAACCAGAGTGTGGATGTATAAGTCCAACCAGAGTGTGGATGTATAAGTCCAACCAGAGTGTGGATGTATAAGTCCAACCAGAGTGTGGATGTATAAGTCCAACCAGAGTGTGGATGTATAAGTCCAACCAGAGTGTGGATGTATAAGTCCAACCAGAGTGTGGATGTATAAGTCCAACCAGAGTGTGGATGTATAAGTCCAACCAGAGTGTGGATGTATAAGTCCAACCAGAGTGTGGATGTATAAGTCCAACCAGAGTGTGGATGTATAAGTCCAACCAGAGTGTGGATGTATAAGTCCAACCAGAGTGTGGATGTATAAGTCCAACCAGAGTGTGGATGTATAAGTCCAACCAGAGTGTGGATGTATAAGTCCAACCAGAGTGTGGATGTATAAGTCCAACCAGAGTGTGGATGTATAAGTCCAACCAGAGTGTGGATGTATAAGTCCAACCAGAGTGTGGATGTATAAGTCCAACCAGAGTGTGGATGTATAAGTCCAACCAGAGTGTGGATGTATAAGTCCAACCAGAGTGTGGATGTATAAGTCCAACCAGAGTGTGGATGTATAAGTCCAACCAGAGTGTGGATGTATAAGTCCAACCAGAGTGTGGATGTATAAGTCCAACCAGAGTGTGGATGTATAAGTCCAACCAGAGTGTGGATGTATAAGTCCAACCAGAGTGTGGATGTATAAGTCCAACCAGAGTGTGGATGTATAAGTCCAACCAGAGTGTGGATGTATAAGTCCAACCAGAGTGTGGATGTATAAGTCCAACCAGAGTGTGGATGTATAAGTCCAACCAGAGTGTGGATGTATAAGTCCAACCAGAGTGTGGATGTATAAGTCCAACCAGAGTGTGGATGTATAAGTCCAACCAGAGTGTGGATGTATAAGTCCAACCAGAGTGTGGATGTATAAGTCCAACCAGAGTGTGGATGTATAAGTCCAACCAGAGTGTGGATGTATAAGTCCAACCAGAGTGTGGATGTATAAGTCCAACCAGAGTGTGGATGTATAAGTCCAACCAGAGTGTGGATGTATAAGTCCAACCAGAGTGTGGATGTATAAGTCCAACCAGAGTGTGGATGTATAAGTCCAACCAGAGTGTGGATGTATAAGTCCAACCAGAGTGTGGATGTATAAGTCCAACCAGAGTGTGGATGTATAAGTCCAACCAGAGTGTGGATGTATAAGTCCAACCAGAGTGTGGATGTATAAGTCCAACCAGAGTGTGGATGTATAAGTCCAACCAGAGTGTGGATGTATAAGTCCAACCAGAGTGTGGATGTATAAGTCCAACCAGAGTGTGGATGTATAAGTCCAACCAGAGTGTGGATGTATAAGTCCAACCAGAGTGTGGATGTATAAGTCCAACCAGAGTGTGGATGTATAAGTCCAACCAGAGTGTGGATGTATAAGTCCAACCAGAGTGTGGATGTATAAGTCCAACCAGAGTGTGGATGTATAAGTCCAACCAGAGTGTGGATGTATAAGTCCAACCAGAGTGTGGATGTATAAGTCCAACCAGAGTGTGGATGTATAAGTCCAACCAGAGTGTGGATGTATAAGTCCAACCAGAGTGTGGATGTATAAGTCCAACCAGAGTGTGGATGTATAAGTCCAACCAGAGTGTGGATGTATAAGTCCAACCAGAGTGTGGATGTATAAGTCCAACCAGAGTGTGGATGTATAAGTCCAACCAGAGTGTGGATGTATAAGTCCAACCAGAGTGTGGATGTATAAGTCCAACCAGAGTGTGGATGTATAAGTCCAACCAGAGTGTGGATGTATAAGTCCAACCAGAGTGTGGATGTATAAGTCCAACCAGAGTGTGGATGTATAAGTCCAACCAGAGTGTGGATGTATAAGTCCAACCAGAGTGTGGATGTATAAGTCCAACCAGAGTGTGGATGTATAAGTCCAACCAGAGTGTGGATGTATAAGTCCAACCAGAGTGTGGATGTATAAGTCCAACCAGAGTGTGGATGTATAAGTCCAACCAGAGTGTGGATGTATAAGTCCAACCAGAGTGTGGATGTATAAGTCCAACCAGAGTGTGGATGTATAAGTCCAACCAGAGTGTGGATGTATAAGTCCAACCAGAGTGTGGATGTATAAGTCCAACCAGAGTGTGGATGTATAAGTCCAACCAGAGTGTGGATGTATAAGTCCAACCAGAGTGTGGATGTATAAGTCCAACCAGAGTGTGGATGTATAAGTCCAACCAGAGTGTGGATGTATAAGTCCAACCAGAGTGTGGATGTATAAGTCCAACCAGAGTGTGGATGTATAAGTCCAACCAGAGTGTGGATGTATAAGTCCAACCAGAGTGTGGATGTATAAGTCCAACCAGAGTGTGGATGTATAAGTCCAACCAGAGTGTGGATGTATAAGTCCAACCAGAGTGTGGATGTATAAGTCCAACCAGAGTGTGGATGTATAAGTCCAACCAGAGTGTGGATGTATAAGTCCAACCAGAGTGTGGATGTATAAGTCCAACCAGAGTGTGGATGTATAAGTAATTCTTTAGATTCTTCATAAAATAAAGCAGGCATAGATAAGATATAATATCTGTTAAGTGTTTTGTCACGTTTAAGGATAAATAGTCACGTGACAGTGACGTCACTTCTGGTCGCGGTTAAAAAAATACCCTTAAATTTTGTCTATTTTCCTTATTTGTGTTTTTGTGTTTTTTGCGTTTTTCTGTTTTGTGATTCAAAACTACATTTTTTAACATATGAAAAGCAGTAAAAGATAATGTAAGAAGTGTTATTTTAGATGCATGATTTATCATTAAGCGATTTTTCACCCGTATGGTGACCCTATGGCGTTACTCTTGAAAAAGACTGGGCACAAATGTACAAGGAAGCCATCTTGTTTTTGTGGTAAATACAGTCCTCAAAGATGTGAACGATGAAAAGATGGATTCAAGCATACCTCGTAAAAGACAAAGAACTGAGCCTTATTGTATAATACATTGTACTGATGACCACACAACGTTAATCAGTCCAAATTCTCTTGACTCATGGAAAACGTTGCAAAAAGCTGGTGAAATCAGAGATCACGAAGGCATTCTTAGTGTACAGGTTGGCGATGACCAAGTCCCGAATGGAGTATTTTACCATCGCAAATGTCGAAGCACGTTTACACACAAACATGACTTAGATCGAATTAAAAAGAGTAAGAATGATGAAAAAGAGAAGGAGGTGGAGGTGGAGACGACTCATCTGGAGAAGAGATCATCTATAAGGCAAGGTAAGATGCTTGTTCGGCTAAATAAAAAAAGTAAGGATCTTAAACAAATAAGATAATCATAAAGTAGCTAGTTGTGTATGGAAAGAAAAGTATCAGTATTGCAGAATTTTAGTTATAGTTATAGTTATCTATATTAATATCTTGTTTGTGTTCTATTATGAAAAGTAAAATTGTTAATAAAATTATAAAAACATTACTTTATTTAAGGAAAGCCAAATACTTCCAGCTCCCGGGTGTACGAGAAACAGTGCATCTTCTGTGAAAAGAAAGAGAAGTTTTTAAAGGTTTAAAATCAAGGGAAGGCTTAACACAAGCCAGACAACTCAGAGTCGATGACACAGAGAGAAAAGCTGCAGAAATAAAACATGACAAGAGAATCCTGGCCCTGGCAAGCCGAGAGCTGGTTGCAGCCGAAGCTCACTGGCACCATTCCTGCTACAAGAATTATACGAGGGCAACGAGCAAATCTGTGAATACAACAGATACTGAAGAACTTCCTGATAGTTATACTGAAGCCGACCTCAACGCATTTTCTAGATTGTGCGATTATATAAGGAATGAATTATTTCAGAGCAACAATATAGTGGAGCTTGTACAATTAAGTGATATGCTTAGAGGGTGGATGTTGGAATCTGGGGTAACAGAAATCAAACCGTCAACAATAACTCACTTAAGAGGAAAACTTAGTGTTGAATTTGGAAATTCTTTACACTTGATTCAAAATGAATCTAACAAAGTTATCGTCTACCCAGATAGCCAAACACGGGATCAGCTAGTCTTATTAAATCATCGCCTACAAAAGGAAGTAAACGTTTTAAGGGCCTCTCGTTCACACATTGGCGAAAGTTTAAAAGACGTAGCTAGTGAGATTAGGCAGTCTGTAAAGCAACACTGCGCTAAACAAGAGTGGCCTCCAGATCCCTCCAATATCACCCGGGATAACAGTGGCGCTCCAACTATAGTGACAACCTTTCTTCAGTACGTTCTGGGTGGTGATGTTCAAGAGCTCGGTGAACGCATGACCTGACTTTGCAGTTCTGTTGGCCAAGACCTTATGTTTGGTATAACTTGTGGTCGATACAAGTCTGCAAAACACATTCTGTTACCCTCGGCAGTCAAATCGCTAACAGGTATTTCATTATTATAAACATTATTATATTTGTTTTTACAAGTGACAAGCAATTTATTCACCGTTGAACTTTCTATCTATTTCAGGTAATGTTGAGCTTATACAGATTCTAAACCATCTTGGGCACGGTATATCATATTCTCAACTCGAAGAGGTTGATACAGCCCTGTGCCTACAAAAGCTTGCCATGACACCTGAAGATGGCGTCCCTCTCCCAAGAAACAAATACCCAGGTACAAATACTGTCCTCGCCTTTGACAACATTGATAGGCTCGAAGGAACCCTGTCCGGAGGTGGGACATCACATCGTGTTAATGGTATCGCCGTTCAGCCTGTTACTTACGGCCCTGATCAGAAAATAGGGGTCCCCAAGGTGGAAAAGACAAAGAAAAAATCCTTCTCTGCTCCAGAAGAGCGTCTCCCAATCTACAATGTTGGTAAGCGAGTTGGGCCCCCGCCAAGAAAAGTGAGGGATGTTGACGGCGAAACAATTCTTAAAGAATTTACAAAGAAGAATCTGCTGTTCATCCTTGCTCGTCTACATTATGCAGCCCATCAACAAAAGGTCAGCAGCTGGAATGGGTTTAACATCACGGTTCACGACAAAGACGCCATCATTCCCAATAATGTAGGCTATTTGCCGACCATTAAATTAATGCACCAGCCACTGATGTTTCCACTGTCAACGAAGCCCTCAACCGATCTCTCACTATCATGCGCTCGCTCCATCTCAAAAGCATCATATGTGTTTTCGATCAGGCCATCTATGCCAAGGCGTTTGAGGTGAAGTGCAAGGAGTATGAGAAGTTCAAGCCATAGTTCTACGTCTTGGAACTTTTCATACCCTTGGTACATTAATCTCTATCATCGGTAAAAGGTTCCAGCATTCTCGTCTAAGGGACTTATTCATTGAAACTGGGGTAGTAGCTGAGGGCTCCGTGTCTGCAGTTCTGGAGGGCCAAAACTATAACAGGGGTGTTCGTGTGCACAAACTGGCTTACGAAGCATTCATGAGGTTGGCATTGCAAGGATTTTATCCTTGGCTTAACGAGTCAGATCCAGCGGACAGTCGTCAAGTACAAACATGTCTTGATGAAATTGGTACCCTAGCTGATGAACTGTGTAAAGAGAGACACGATGAGGTTTTCAAGAGCCGAGTTTTCCAGCGTTTTTCTGACCTTTTTGCTGAATACACTCTTCATCTCCGGAATACCAATGGCCCCCTTTCAGCATTTTGGATGTCCTATATAGACATGATCGAGCTACTACTTCACATGATCCGTGCCTCTAGAGAAGGTAATTGGGAACTCCATCTCTCCTGTGTCCGCCAGATGCTCCCATGGTGCTTTTCCTACGATGCTATCAACTACGCAAGATACATGTCAGCTTATTACAGCGATATGACAAGTCTACCAGATGAGCACCCTGAGGTACACGAGTTCATGAGAAACGGTAGATTTTCAGTTCAGTTGAGCAACGACAATACATTTGGAAGAATTCCCGTTGACCAGACTCTTGAAGAAACCGTAAATAAAGATACCCAGACACCTGGGGGTACCAAGGGCTTTAGTTTGAAACCTGGAGCCGTACAAAGGTACTACTTGACGGCAGAATTTAGAACTTTGTACCTGCGCAGTTTGCGCGAAATGGTCGGCTATGCCAAAGGGAAGCACGGCCATGCTGACCTTCACTCGTCTCGCATTGCCCAAGATGAGAAAGATGTGGCCGCAATGGTTGATTTAATCAAGAACTGGACAGATCCATTTGCAGGTCATGTGCAGCTGTCCAGCATCTCAACAGGAGCTGTTGCCACTACTGCTAAAGCAGAGGACCTTGCGACCGCCTATAAAGTTGGAGAGGCAGCCTACGCTGATTTCAAGAAGACCCGTCTCGAATCACAGGCCCCAAAGGTAAGGTTCAATGACAAATTGAAGAAGCAAAAGCTGAAAACCTTCAGTGCTTTATGGAAGACCAAGACAGTGGCAAAGGGTAAAGACACAGAAACTGTTCTGCGCGCTGATCGAAATTTGTTTGCGCGGATGATCGTAATTGCTGAAAGCCGCAATCTGCAAATGCAAGAACCCATTAGGCCCTCTTCCTGCTTCCCTGGCCTGCAACAATGGCTTTCCCCGCAAGACCAATAAGGCACAACTTGGCAAAGAATTAGAGAAATTGATACAGCCAACAACAGAGGTAACACGGCCGTCAGCTTACCTAATAGATGGGATGGCTCTCGTCCAAAAGCTGAAGGTAGATTATCTCACATTTGGTGAGATCGCAGACAAGATTCTATCTAGAGTGTTGCTTGAGGGAGAGGGTAGCAACAGAGTGGATGTGGTATTTGACGTGTACAGAGACATTTCCATTAAATCAGCAGAGAGAGAACTCAGAGGTGAAAGTGATGCTATAACTTTCAAGAACCTTGCGGCTGGCCAGAAGGTCAAGCATTTCAAGAATTTTTAACGCAATGGTGACAACAAAACAAGTATTGTCAGGTTTGTTGTGGAACACTGGCAAAACACACCGAGTCGCAAGAGACTGGAAGACAAGGAGCTGCATGTAGCATGTGGAAACCGATGCTACAAGATCACCGCCAAAAGAATAGAGGATGAAGAAGAGCTAAGATCTGAACAAGAGGAGGCTGATACACGACTTCTCCTGCACGCGCAACATGCAGGAAATGAGGAGCGATATAAGTCAATCATTGTATCCTCAGAAGACACAGACGTTAGAATCCTATGCCTTGCGTTTTCATTTTCCATTGATGTGCCGATTTATCAGCGTTGTGTCTCTCAACTGAACGCTCAGTATGTCGACATTGGAAAAATAGCCCATGCTATTGGCCAAAATGCGTGCAAAGCACTACCAGGTTTGCACGCATTTACGGGTTGTGATGCAGTGAGTGCCTTTGCAGGGATTGGGAAAGTGAAACCCCTGAAGAAGTTACTGAGTAAAAAGGAATACCAACGCACATTCGAGCAACTTGGAGAAAACTGGTTGATGTCTGAAGATCTTTTGATGCAGTTAGAGGCATTTGTCTGTGATATCTATGGCGCAAAGAACGGTATCTCAGACGTGAATAAATGCAGATATTCGGTCTTCTGTGCAAAGAAAGGTAATAATAATAACAATAATAATAATTATAATTATTATCATTATTATTATTGTTATTATTATTATTATTATTATCATAAACTTTATTAAAGTGTCATATGAAGGTCGCTAATCGGAGACACCTAGCTATCTGCATAATATTAAGAAAGTAGACCACAATGACAAAGAATAGCTTCAGCGATAAATATAAGTGTTTTGCCGCCCCATACATGTACCTATGATATATATTCATATATTCATTCAGGTGAAGCGGAATCCCATCAGCTGCCTCCATGCCAAGACAGCTTGTATAAGCATTGCCGGCGAGCCAACTATCAAGCGGCGATATGGAGAAATTCTCTACGAAACAATGACGTTCCATCTCCAGTTGGTCATGGCTGGTCTCTTGTAAATGACGGAGCTGAAGTGAGATTGGTGATAGATTGGATGAGCGGACTCCCGGCACCAACAGCTGTAATAGAGCTTATATCATGTATGTGCAAGAAGGCCTGTAATGATGATTCATGTGACTGCATTCGAAATGGGTTAAAGTGCTCCGACCTTTGCCGCCTAACAACTTGTTCTAACCGGCCAGATGAAGAAGAGAACATCCATGTAGACCTGGATGAAGAGGACGTTGAGTTTGACTGAAGTCTCTAGACTGTGAGTGTGACATTTTACCTACCCATGAGAAACACTTATCAATCTGAGAACACAGCTACCCATTTAAATCTTATTTTAACATACATTAAGAATAACGCTAATTGCCATAACGTTTAGTGCTTTTTATGGTAAAAATGCACTGAATTGTATTTTTTTAATCACATAAAAGAAAAAGGCGAAAAACCAAAAAGATAGACAAAATTTGAGGTTTTTTTTTTACCACGACCGGAAGTGACGTCACTGTCACGTGACTATTTATCCTTAAAGGTGACAAAACACTTAACAGACATTATATCTTATCTATGCCTGCTTTATTTTATGCAGAATCTAGAGAATTACTTGCTAATAGGCGCATTTTAGTATATTATTAATTTATGCTAATTATGCAAAATTCAAGGTCACGTGACTCCCTTAAGCTACTCTTACAACATTTCCATCATATATTTTTGAAATCCACACATGATAAGCTTTAATTTGATATATGGTGGCCTTCTTCCCCTCGAGTGGTAATGAAAAGCCACTTGGCCCATGGACTATATTCTCTATTTTCGAATTCACCATAATACACTTTGTTTGCCCCCTAAATTTTGCATAAACTATTGTTTTCAAATGCTCTTGGGGACACTGCATATTCCCAAGAGCATTTGAAAACAATGGTTTGTGCAAAATTTGGGGGGCAAACAAAGTGTATTATGGGGAATTCAAAAATAGAGAATTGCCATCGTGTTAGTTTTTCCGAAAATGAGTATGTAACAATAGAATACAGTTCGGAGCCAATCCGCATACGAAGAGTACCAAAGTTCGGACTCTGCAAACACTACGATGAATTGCCAATAAATCGCGAGGACGAACGAAATGTTCGGGTGCCCCGTGTTCGCAGATGATGATCTGTGAAGAATACGGTTCTGAGGTGAGGTTTTAATTCTTACAACAGTTACTTAACGTAGCTTTCGTATTTTGTTTCTAACCGACCAATTGAGCCCGTTTACGCGTTTCATGAAGCCGTCGTTTTCGAGATAAACAAAGCTTTGCAGTAGCACGTAATTGCCAAACTATAGATGGTTTCACTGTGAGATCATCAAATTAGCAAGGTCTTCTGAATTGTCATCAAAAGGAGGTTAAAGATACCTGAAGAATAAATCTTTTTCCAAGTTTCCAGTTCCATGACGTCTTTCCTTTCGAAAATACAGTATTTCGAATTTCCTAATTGTCACCTTTCGTAGCTTATCATGGTGACACCATGATAGCAAGCTACAGTGGAACCCCGTTAATAAGGTCATCAACGGGCCGAAAAAAATTGGCCGTATTAACGGGGTGGCCGTATTACCGGGGGTAGGGTGAAATTCATGACTAAAGGGCCTTAATGACAAATATCGCATTCGCACTTCCAGAAAAACGTTTCTCTTTAATAAACAACAGGAATGTACATACAGTAATTGAATAAAATACTTGAAACTTCGCACAGTATGTAAAACGCTTAAAATTGTTAGGTGTACTGTACGTTCTGAGCCTAAAATCAAAACAAGAACAGGCCCAGCTTACTATGTTTATGCTATGTGTTTTTTGATGAAAGCACAAAGACTTAATCTCTTCGTGATTTGCCTTACTGGATTTAACAGTAGTGTCAAGATCATGTTTGTAATGAAAACAGGGAGGAGTGTTGCTGACAGTACTTTGTAAAGTAAATCGGCTGTTCGATTACAGCGGTAACTAACGAAGGTCAATGAAATTAACATGTCACAGGCGTTTGGCGCGAGTGGCCGAGTTAACAGGATGAAATTATAGAGGAGTCTACTGTTTGGGATTTAAAATTGTGGCCGTTGGCCGTATTAACGGGTGACCGCATTAACGAGGGTTTTCTATAAGAGAATGTATGGCCATTCTATCCCTATGAATCTAAGCAGTTTGAGCCTTTCAAGTACTAGTACATTAGTAGATGTGTTCATACATTTTATCTCATGAGCGAAAAGTAAGCGTTTTCAAGGCAAAGTACAGTCCACTTTGATCCACCCACACAAGTAAAAGTTGTGTGATTTCAACGCTTCGACAAAGAGCTCAGAAACGATGTACCGCACAGATCTGAGAATTGGAGGTGGTGTCTAAAACTGTTTGTCGCAATATTCCAAGTTATTGGCCTTTTTCATCGAACGTTTCGAATTTATTTTTTTGTTGCGTGACAGTGAAAATGATCTATCGCACGTAAATTTTTCAATGCTCGAAAAACTATCGATATGGAAGCTGTGGTGAATCAATTCCCACAATTCAGCCACCCCTATTCACATGACAGAATATTCTACTTCTTTTCCCCTTGCACATCTCTGGAGTAGTCACATGCGCCTCTCGAGCGCCTATGTTTCAATTGGCCAAGTACGAAACAAAACAAGTAAATGTTTCTGTAGACAGTTGCTCATTCATAACAACGCAGATAATGTACCGGTGAAAGTCGCTCAATGTTTACAATTGCAAATAAATTCAACAGGTGACATAGCTATAGGGGTAGTATGTTTTAGAACTGGTTGTTTGAACGGAAATTACGTGGGCGTTATGTCTATCTTTGCGGGATCTACAATAGTATGTAGCGTGACATCAGCATGATGAACTGGTTTCAATTGTAATTAATTTGGGTAAATGAAAAACGGTATTCATCTGCGAAGGTTCCAAGAGTGTTGTGAATAACGCGGCCGGTGACCTCCAGCTCTAGGGAACTAACATGAAGGTCAAGAAACTAACAATAATAAGAAAAAATAGACATCGGCGGATGATGTTTGTACAAAGAACATCTGAATCAGAAAGAGACTAAGAAATCTCGGTCATTTATAACATATCATACCGCTGCTGGAAGTTCTGTACTGGCGATTTAGTCATGTTGTCAACAGTTAGGATTATAGTAAATATCTTATTCATAACATTTCTAGCCGGCTGAATCCAGCATATTCACGTTAGCTGCATTGCATTGCGTCATTTGCTATATCGTGGAACATGGGCCTTGAAGCAGCAAACGAAATTAAACGAGTCACGCTGAAGCCCCAACGTAGAACCCATCATTTAGTTGCTCCACTGCACGTTATAAATTCCGATTTTCATCTAATTCTGTTAGACGTGAGGCTGTTTCAAGTCTGTCGCTACCTGAAATCTACTGCTTCGCGTTTTTGTTTATTACTGGGTTGCCCTATGGCAAACCCAGTCGGAAAATAGGTAGATTTCCTTTTTTTTTTAGTATTTTTTTCCGTGTCGGTAAAAGTCTTGCCTGTCACTCCCCTGGTAAGTGGTGTCTTTGTGCATAGAGCCTTGTGCGCGTATTTTCTTAGGATCGAGAGGGTAGTGGAACTGCGTAGATTTCTCTGGTGGACACAGTAGAATTATTAACTTAGCCTGCAATGGCGTCGAAAGTCATGTAACGCGAATGGCGTTTTAGTGGATCCTTAAACAAAATATACCCTTATGAAGCTCAATAATGGAAAGTCAGTTGGATAAACTAGGCAGGAATCTCAAAAGCGACGAGTAATGGACTTCGACAACAATCTATCGCCCGTCGAGACGAAATCAAAGTGAGCTGTATTTACCTGAAGTACATGGTAATTTGACACGATTGAGTTTCTTGTCTTCACGCACGCAATGAAATAGGAAGAGGTTTTCGCCTCTAAGAGCAAATATGTTGTTTGTTTCAATAAAATTTTCGCTGGAAAAGGATTCTGTGGTATTTTCTGCCTTTGTGAATTATAATATCATGTTGTGTATTGAATTTCCGAGCTTAAGGTTGAAATGTGATATGGGAGAAGTTTTTTAGTATTGCTCTGTAAGCAGGAAGGGTTCACAGGCCTGTTGGAAGCGTGCTTGAGTTTCAACAAAATAAGCCCCAAAATCAGTGAAAAATTGTGACGCAGATGAATAATAAAGTAGCTGCTATTTCCAAAATGATGAAATTACCTGGTGATAAATAACGTCGAACGCGTCTTGGAGAGTAAATTTTGACTTTGCATAAACAAGAGTTCGGCGATTGTGATCTTTGTTTTGACTTCGCTCATTTCATTGTCAAACTTTATAACACTTGACAGAAAAAGAAACTTACAAAAACCCGGTATCTTGCCATCATTTGACACAGATGCTTCACTGTTTGGCGAGTAAACATGCCGGGGTAACTTAATCACGGCGCCCGATGAATTCCGGCCATGTTTATTTGAACGTAGCAAAAAATCTCCCAAAATGTTTGTCGCTGATCGTAACTTTTTATATTCTATATTCACGGTTCAAAATTAATGTTGTTTTCATGTCGTAAATATGTTATTCTCGATCGACCGTCCTGGAGACTTCCTTCTGCTCTTTCTAAAAACTGTGTATCAATAGTTATTTACTTTTGCATCAATATTTGTTTTTGCATAAAGCAAGCTAACAAGATCTGTACCTTGCTGAGTTCGCATTTGTTAGCGTTAATAGTATTTTCGGTCCGATGCTTCTGTTTTATGAGGGGTATATTGTTATGGTCTCCCATCCAAACACTAACCCCGCCAAACAGGGCTTGACTTCAGCCCAGAAGCCAATGTTTCTCACTTCCCATTTATTTTCTTCAATCTTTCTGGGTTCAGTACTTTGCTAGTAACCACATGTCTTCTCAGACTATTTACCCAAGACTTCTACCATGGCACTACAATGATAGACAATACCAAAACAATATCGTGCACTGTTAGAGCTACATATTACGCAAGGACAGATCTGTTTCGTCGTACGAACGTGTGAGGACCTGTGAGCCAAAGGGCCTCTTCTGGTATGACTTCTTAATGACCTTGGAAAAAAATGTTTGGCACGGTGCACGTACCGCAGGCAACCCAGTGTACCCTCACAGAGGGTCTAAATTTTTATTGTTGCAGTTGTTTTGTCAAAGAGAGAGGTCAGATGTATTGCTCGAAGAGGTGTAGTACATTGCTTTTAGCCAATGAAATCACCGCCTCCTAATTCTATTGTCCATTTGCTGCACAGAAAACTAAATTCGTCCCAGAATATAACTCGGATACCTTTCAGGTATTCCGAGTAATAAACAAATAAACCGGCATGTTAATTTTATTAGTAGGCTAGGTATCGAAGAACCATAACATTTGCTCATGCACTGACGGAGTGTTTGAACAAGAGAGAAAAACGCAGTACCTCCAGACACCGGCGCTGGAGCGTCGTACCAAACGAGTCATCCCGGGATTTCGGCCCGTGCGATCGCTTTTGGACGCAGTTGGCCCTTCGCTGCTTTCTGCTACCGACCTTGCCTCCCGGTACGGCATTGAGGGAGAGATATGTCGGCCCCTAAACCATATGTGACAAATCCCACGCCTACTCACAGCTCCAAACCGCCCTTGTCAATATAACGTAAGAATTCGATGGCTTAAATATACAAGGGAAAAGTCATTTTCTCTGTCATATGGTAAGCACTGGAGTCGCAGATTACAAAGTGTGCGCACGCGCCCTGCTAAAGGTAACATACATACAGGCATAAGCTTCTTTTCATCTCAAATTTCCCAATAACTACAGCAGCTTATATCTTCCAAAAATTACAAATACATAGCATATACAGATACCTACTAAATACATAATATTTAAAGATATATTCATTAAAAAGAAAAGCCGCTGTACAAAATGCGGCCTGCTACGGATAAAATCAGGTAGCGCATTCCGCAACTTAGCTGATACGTAAGAAAAAACAGAACTAAGACCATAACTGGTTGTTCCAGGTTTATTGAGGGACAGAATGTAATTTCCGCGAAGATCATGCATAAGAAGGGGACGGGAGAGAAAACGCATTTTTCATATAAGCAGAAAAACTCTTTTTTCCAAAACAAAACAAAACAAAGAAAACATACTTTTATCAAGTAATACGAGGAAATTTTGAATGCGCTTATTGCATGGAGATGTACAGCTTGACGTTCGCAGTAAGAGGACAGGTAATCTGTAAATATAAATATCGTTATTCTCTTATTTACATTATTATACCGTTTCTTTGACACGAGAATTACAGCGAAATGAAAGCACAACTTTGTCGCCAATTTTCTATGATAAAAACTTGTTCAGAAATCCAAATTCTAAGTTAACAGCACACACCAGGCCTACTCCTTAGTATCTGGATAGAAATCATTTCCTCTGGCCGCGCTTCAGCCATTCGATGAGGGCCACTCTCGTGCTTCTTAAGTTGCCTCGCTCATGCCCAAAAAGAATTCTGGGTAATTCTGCCATTCCATGACAAGGGAAGACTCCCGATTCTCATTTCATAGTTTTTTTCATAAGTGTCGGGCCTCCCAGTCCTACCAGCAAAATAACGCATCGATTGAAGGTTTTAGCTTTCAAAACTTGCCCAGATTGTGTCAGTAGGTCCTGGAATTCGTCCACAGAAAGACCAGAGAGACAACTTCACTCGTGAACCGCTTTGTTTAATTTACAACAGAGCATTTTAGGCGTCCCAGTCTGCATGAAACCATCTCTCGCCTCTGTTTTCTTTCAAAGGCTTGCCTTTACCCACATTCTAGCTTAATGATGCCAGCCTGGTGGCTTCTGTAGACGAAAATGGCCTTAAAAGTTACTTATAAAATTATTACTTGCCAGATTTGAGCAAACTCGCTCGCTCCATGTGGGAAGAAAAACGGTTGACATTTGTCACGTGATGCTCTAACACTGAATACAGGGATGTAGACCCATGATCCTCTCGGAGTTGGTGTTACAGCTCGAGCCTAAGCTCATTCGAAGGTCATTTTACACGTCTTGGAATACAAGAGCGAGTGGTCACGACTTTAAACTTTTGGAAAGGTAAGTGAACCAAAAGACTTAATTACGATCGTTAACTTTAAAGGAAAAAAAAATAGATAAAACTTTGCGTTTACTATTGTGTTCTGGTGACCAAATTTCTTGTGACAACATGGCGGAATGAAGTTACCTCGAGGAAAGTTTTGTCTTGATCGAACGATCTTTTGGTGAAACATCATGAGGTACTGGAATGACGTCGGTTGAAGGGTATTAAGGTTGATGAATCTTTTCCGGCCTAACTAAAAAATTTCGGCTACGCGGCGCAATCGCGCAAACTGTGGCTACTAACGTGGCCACATGGCTAAGGCAGCGTTTTTCATTTGTAACCGCATTTCTTTCGAAGATCAGATTTGAAATGATGAATCTAGCTCGCATATGACATCGCTACTTTGGTGTATGGCTTGCTTTTTTTCTTTATTTCTCGCTTATTTCTTCCACCTTATGAGAAAAATCGAGCAATTGCAGAATACCCCGCAACACTTCACCACTATTGTTTCCCCTAGGCGCCTTTCTTTGAAGAACGAGTCGGAATACAATAGAGCTTATTCTTATTCAATGAAATGCAAATAAGTTGCGGGGTATTCTGCAATTTAGCCGTCATGTGTCCATGTTGTGAATTGTATCGCTTCCAAGAACAAAATGATGAGAGACACGTTCCCTGGTACTTTATGACTTATTTTCGCATCATTTCCCTAGTGATGTAAACACTACCTACTTAGATTGGATGTTTCTTTTTTTCCCCCATAAACAATGAGAAACCAGTCTTTCCCCTATGAAATGGAAGTTAGAAGTTCAGCTAAGCCTGTTTCAAACAGATGCTTGTGTTGTCCTTCGGTTAACATTATTTTCCTTCTAATTAGATCTAGGCTTTTGGGAGTATTATTAAATTTCAGTATTAAATAGAATGGTAGACCAAAAAAGTTGAATGTTTCGTTGGTTCTGTAGGGAAAATAGGTTTTAATCTTCCAGCATAATAGTTCTTATGTTGGTGTTCTTTCTTAGATGTCTGTCAGAACCTATAAAGTTTACGTTGGAAACCTTGGTGACAATGGGAGAAAGGAAGAAATTGAAAAAGAGTTTGAGAGATTTGGAAGACTCCATGATGTCTGGGTAGCTCGCAACCCTCCAGGCTTCGCTTTTGTTGAATTTGAAGACCTTCGTGATGCAGAAGATGCCATAAAAGAACTGGATGGGAAGCATATTTGTGGAGCTCGTGTCAGAGTAGAAATGTCCCGACACCGTGGTAGGGGAGGTGGTCGTGGTGGTCGCCATGAAGACAGAGGGCGTCGCTTTGATGATAGGAATGACCGTTACGATGACCAGTCAAGGCCACCATACAAGTGTGTATCAGAAATAAGCCAGGTTTAGATGAGTTATGGATGGGGTAGTTACGTACACTTCACAACTTTTGGCAGTGTCAAAATTTTCCATTTCTTGTTGATTAGCTTTTATCATCAGCATGATTAGCAAGAAAATAAGTTCACATAAATTTCACTCATGATTAAGAGTCAATGTAAGATCTTGGAACGTTATACACCTTATTCCAAAATAGCCACCATTTTAGAATTCTTTTGTTTGCTTGCAAATTACCCCTTGTTACCTTGTTCAAAGTTAATATTCTTTTGAATTTTAATTTAAAGAGTGAAGCAACAAGGGCTAATTTGCAAGCAAACAAAAGAATACTAAAATACCGGCCATTTTGGAATATGGTGTATGAATTTTAATCTGTCTGACTTTCCTTCCACCAAAGCTTAACATTCCTAAATAATGTATCTTGTTGGAATTGGTTATTAATTTTTTTGTTGGCAAGAAGTTGTTTCCGTTAATGTGTTTTGCAATAGGTATTTAAAGGTATTTTTTTGGTGATCATTTACAAGCACAGTATTGTCAAATCTATTAATAAGCTATTGATGGCCTTTCTTGTTGTGATCTATTTACATAATTAAGTTTTATTTCTTTGTATTTATACCTAAATAACTGTTTGGGTTGTTCTTTAGGTTCATCCATTTAGCCTCGTCCTCGCATCTTTGCAACATTTTCAAGTTCAACAAAGTGTTGTGCCTAAGGCCATCTTTGTTCTTCATCCAAATTAGCAGTAGCCAAGATGTTCAACAAAAAAAACTCAACACACAACCCAGGAGATTGTTTTTCGTCCATCAATCAACCTCCTAATTCTACCCTCGTCCATCCGCCAACATCACTTACAACTCGACCTCCCTTTGTCAAAAAAAATCACCACACCCCGAATCACCATGGACCAAGGCAGTGACCCTCTTCATCTCCCAAACGTGTCGCCAATGCGTATCCAGGGTTGATTTGTTTGAGAGCAGCATGCATTTCTCTCCTCGAATTTGTCACCACCCCCGGCCATCTTGTTAGCTAACCACTCCAGCATGTGAAACAACACCACAGCTTTGTTGAACAACGCAAACCAGTTTTCTTCTTCAGCATTAACAAAACAACTGATGCACAGGTAGAAGTTAAGATAGCCAAGTGTCAGATTTATAATTTTTATTGTTTATGAGATGCCCCACTTTCTTTATTGCAAGCCCTTCTTGCTACTTGGTGAGATTTTTCATCATGCATAGTCTGATAACTAATAATTTCACAAGCAAAGGTTGTTGATGTACCGTAGTAAATTTGTTTTTGGAGAAGTTGGTTGTCTGTTTCTGTTGATGACATTGAACTTAGAAATTGTATTACTTGCACCAAGATCCTGACATTCCATCTGTAGACGCAAAGCTTTGAGTACCACAAACGCATTTTTAGGCTAATCGTTTTCTCTTTATTGAACTGGATTCAGGGTCTGTTGACGAATGTAGTGGATAAAAGGATTTTTAGCTTTTACATTATTTTAGGTTCAATGTATTTGTGTTGTTGAATAAGAAAGATAGATACATGTAAGATTTTTCACTCTTAAGTTAGAGGTGCTAATGAAACCATTTTTTTATTTACTAGGTCACCACCCCGTAGAAAGGGAAGGTCTCCTGAAATGGACAGGTGCATATTTTATTTAAATCTCTTTTTGTGTTAGGTTTTGCAATAATGCAGAATGTTAAAGATTTTCTTTTCAAAATTTTCACAGGTGGCAATCACGTGGAGGAAGGAGTCGATCTCGCAGTCCAAGGCGTTACTAAGGAACTGCAGTCTGCAGTGACAAAGGGTATCACAGACTTTCCTTCATGTGACCAATAATCGACTTCTTTTCACTGAAACAAAAAATTCAGAGCTAATACAGTATTGTTGTCCAAGGAGTAGCTTGGCACCAAAACATTACTCTTTCGCAGTTGATAATAAAAGTAATAATCAAAAAGATAAAGAGAAAAATGCAGTAATTGACCATTTTCAGAATTTTGAGAATTTTGGTTAAATTTCCTCGAATGTTTTGGAAATGAAAATGAAAACAATTATTTGTGTTTTTTTTTTTTTTTTTTTCGCTGTTTCACAGTTGACATTAGAGAATTATGAGAATTATTGCCGTTTGTTAAACAAGAAACCAAAGAAACCTTTCGTGTCTTCAGGGCATCATGGAGGTTTTAAACACAGACGCACTGTAAAAGGCGTGGTACTTTGGGCATGTGTGGATAATTTGTCAATCAACCGTGGATGCATTCTTGTAAAGCTCCGTATAATAATTTGTGCAGTAACAAAGCCCCTAACGGGAATAATGTGTCGTTCTTGTTTTTAAATCCCCAGTCATTTTTTTCACCTTGGAAATATCTTTTGAGGGTTCTGTCTCGGAGTTGCTGTTTGTTGACCACCATATTGGACTATCAGTCGTGCTTGAAAGGATTTGAACAAAAAGAGACAGGGTGGATCTAGAGGGAGGGTACAGGGGTGCACAGTCAGCCATTCCTTTGTGGTGCACCCCCTACTAAGAAGGTCCTGGATGTGCCCATGGGAGAGCGTGAAGCGACCCCTTTCATTCATGTCTTTGTCTTTGCAGTCTCAGTTTTCCTTTTGCCTGTAGCCATTGTCATTGATGTAGTCCTGCTCTATCTCCCCCTCCTTTATCTTATCCTTTTTTGTTCATCCCTTCTTTCCTTTCTTAGTCTTTCTTTGCTTTCTCTTTTTCTTTCATTGTCCATTGTTCTTTTCCCTTTCATTTATCTGTCATTTTTTTCTTTTTGCAGATGTGAGGATGAAGCAGAGAAGAGAAAGACAAGAAATACAATGTTATATAGCAATGAGAAACTAGATTGTAATCGTTCTTTTTTATAACTTTACTAAGATGCTCATTTTTCTGATTGTGATGTAAAGACATTAGTGTGCTTATTCATTTTAATTAATTTTAAGTAATTTCGTAGTAAGTTTTAGTTAAATATCGTTCTGATCAGATTGTAACTGTAGCCTTGTCTTCTAAAAAACTCCACTCTTTAATGAGGAAAGGTAGAGGTGTGCCATGTTATTCCTTTATGTGCACTATAGATTAAGAATGCATAAGTGCTAAATAAAAAGACATGATTTACAAATAACTTTTAGTGTCAAAACTTGAGTTATCATTGAACATTTGCATTATTTTAGTCTGCCCTTTCAAGAGATCACATATCAAATTAAGTTTGTAGGAAGCTCCAGTCATTCATGTATTGCAATAAACAAGGCTTACTGTATAATGCTTTGTATTATCTCCAGTAAATTGATATGTATGTTTTATGATGTCCTTGAAATTAGCCAAAACATTCAGTCCTGCCTCTGTCTATAGGCAGAAAATGGGTTTTAAACACAAGTTACAGGTTTTACTTAAGGGATTCACTGAAATGGTTGTCTGTCATTGGCACTGGTGTCAAAGAACCAAGTCATGACCGTAATTTCCAATGAAAATCAGATGGATTTGTCAAAGGCATGTGCAAAAGAGGACCCTCCAAAGAAGGAATTTAAATGTGCAAATAACAGTGTTCTTGAAGTAAAGGTGATTGAAAAGTAAAGTAAAAAAGAAAAGTAAAGTGAGAACGGTTTGGTGATGGGCCATTTGCAGCTGGTGATCACATGGTACCAAAACCACTACACTGAAGAGCAAATTGTGCATGGGGACATCAAAGACAACGCGACTTAATTAAATTTTTTTTTGCCTTAGATGTCCCAGTGAGCGATTTGCTTTCCAGTGCATTTGTTTTTGTACCATGTGATCACCAGCTGCAAAAGGCCTATTCTCACAGGGTCAACACTAGTTTCCATCCATCAAACTGACATTAGACATTTCGTAATAATTACACGACGCAATATCCCATGTTAATATTGACAAGCTTTACCGCTCTAAAAAGAATGAAAACAGGCAGAATTACAGCTTTAGTTCAACAAGAAATAGCATTTCTAAGCTATGCCACTCTGATCTACAGTATTAAGGTCTAAAAACCCCGTTAAAGACGGTTAACTTTCAATTGTTTTGCTGGGTACTACTACTTCAATACTCTAAAAAATTCGATTTTCCGGAAGGTTGTCTCGTTAGTCTAG
This sequence comes from Montipora foliosa, assembly GCF_036669935.1. Classification (NCBI taxonomy): domain Eukaryota; kingdom Metazoa; phylum Cnidaria; class Anthozoa; order Scleractinia; family Acroporidae; genus Montipora; species Montipora foliosa. The sequence goes on from NC_090879.1 coordinate 9,300,928, forward strand.
TGGATATCGGAAACTGCAAGGTGAAGCCATCAATCCAGGTTCAATTCTTTGCCTCGCCTATTGTGAATCTACTCGGCTTGTTTAAAATCTTTGTTTTGTTGAAGTAGATTTGAAGTCTAAAGTAGACTGTACGTCGTATAAGTTGAATAAAAAGGGAAATGTCAGTTTGTGGGATGGAAAGAAGTGATGATCTTCTCACAGCTCAGACTGAGACACCAGCTGAAGCAAAGAACATGCAACAACATCCTGTTTCAATCCCCAACTTTCAACTTGACATTTCTAAGCACAGCTACCACGCCGAAGTATAGAAGACACAGCTCATGTTACTTGTGGTTAAGCTAACGGTATCTTCATGATCAAGATCCTCATTCTAAATGTTTTCAGACAAGGACTTTGCTTGACTTGTAAGGAGTGGTTCAGTTATATAATTAGTATTCCTAATACAAGCTTAAATTTTAGTAGTGATAGTGGGGCAATTATGCCCAGCTTAAAGATTGAGACATTATATGTGATATCAGGGGCGTAGCTAGGAGTTTTCAAATGTGGGGTCACAATCTCTCAAACCCAGGGTCCTTACCGGTTTGTTATGTTGACATCCACGCTGTTTTAACAAGTGACAATTTTTCGAAATGTGGGGGGAGGGACAAGGCTACAGAATTGCTGCATAGATGAAGTGAGTTCCAGGTGACATACATTACTCTGTTCCAGTCTCACAGATATGGTTTGGTTTGTGTTATGTTGTTGACTGTCACAAAGAGGGAGTCATGGGCACCCCATGACAGGTCACAGGTCATTGTTTTACCAGTACAGAGAGTATCCTAAACATTCATAAAAGCTAATTAGGCCTAAACAAAAGTGTTGAGGCCCAAGGTTAGCTTTTATGAATCTTTAGGATACTCTCTGTATTGGTAAAACAATGACCTGTGAGCTGTAGGAAATACCAGCCAATTTCGGATCCGGTATATGATACACCAGGAGAAGATTGACTCTTCTGGATAGTCAGACTTGCACTTTAGTATAATATTATGTAGCCAATCACATTCCTGACATAAATTTAATTACCATCCTTGACAGTTAGGAAAGCTGTGGGTAATATTAGGATCATTGCTTTGGTATGCAAAAATGCTGTGATGTACGGTACTCTCAACTTTGTCATATACTCAAAGAGATGCTATGATGTCCATGCAACCCTCTGATTTCATTTGATCTGGTTGGGACAGCCTCTAAGGTGGTTTGCAACCAATCTCTAGAGACATATAGATAGTGCTGCAATGTTCAATTTGCTGGTGGACTAACAAAAGAGCTAATGAGAGATCTGTAGTTTTCGAACCAGTTTGAGCCACAGAGGAACCGGAAGTGAGCATTTGAGTGCCTACACTGGAAGGGAAGGGCAGTTCAACAGCTGGCTCGTTTCCAGGACTAACCGTTCGTCAATTTTCAAGATGGCAGATGGTACCAATTTGAAAGTTTGCCCGGGAAAGTTATCTTAACTCACCGATTTCTCAACGAAGTGTAAGCGAGAGCTTGCAGATGGAGCGTTACCATGTTTTAGAACTGATTGGAGAAGGTTCGTTTGGTAAAGTGTACAAAGGGCGAAAAAAATACAGCGGTCAGGTAACCTGATTGACGGTGTTTACATTTGCACGCTTTTCTGAAGTGAAGAGACCAGTGATAAATGGCTCACTTGCGTTGAATTTTAGGTCGTTGCCTTAAAATTCATTCCGAAAGTTGGTAGATCAGAGAAAGAGTTGAAGAATTTACAGAGAGAGATTGATATCATGAGAAATCTGGAGCACAAGAACATCATAAAGTTGCTTGACTCGTTCGAAACACCTAAGGAGGTATTGTTTCTTTTAACTTTTAACTGACAGCACAGTACAGTTCTTGATTAACTTATCTTACCTTTTTCGACATGTTTTTGTAAAACTATTTTAACAGTGTTTGACTTTTAATTCGTCAGAATTTATTTCTGATGGTAGTGGTTTCCAGTGCCCAACATCATGGTTAGTAGATGTCAACATGTGGGCACAATTTTGGAGAGCTAGACTCCACAAAAACCTTAACTAAGAACTTTAAGTGGTGAGCTAAAGAAACAAAAGCTTGAGTATGATATGTCAAACCAACTGGGCAGCTGTCACTATGACATAAGCAGAGTCATACCAGGTGCTAATTGGCAGTTTGCATGTCATTGTTGACCTTGATTCTTCCTGGTTGACAGTTGTTATTGGTAAC